>NC_090174.1:49767037-49974537 GCF_024679245.1 Pseudorasbora parva
GTTAAGCATTAGTTCCCTCATTTGCCTTGTATTTAATGCTGCCTTCGCATGCTATCGTAAATTTCATACTTCCCACTTCTGAAGTAGTGATTATGAGCTCATCGCATTCAAATTTTGACATGAGAGGGTGTTCCTGTCCAAATTTTTAACTCACTTTTCAGTTGTCGTTTGTTGTTTTCACTTGTGTTTGTAAGCCTTACTTCCTTCCTGTTTAACAAACCTATTTGTTATTTTTATATTGAGTCACCAGTCTTCAGTCTTCTTCAGTCACCGTGACATAGGGGGACTAAATTAGCATCTACTTCAGAGTAGGGTCTAAACCAACACAATAGGAACTATTGACTGGCCGAAAGCATGCCATATGAAACACAGTTACCTACCATTTTTAAACAGCAATGTAAACAGAATTTACATATAGGCTTCTAACTCCACGAACTAACATACAGAAAGCTAATGGAAAGGACACACAAACATACAAAAAAAAACTAATGAGGTCTGAGGTAGGTCAACTAATGATATTTGCATGTTTTGCACATTCAAAAACATCATAATGGATAAGTAATAGGCTATTTTCTATACTGGTTTTGAGGCTTTCTCCTGAAAGCTCGGTTTTGATGGGCGTGCCGCACTGGAGTCTTGAAATTAAACGCCCACGGCTAGGATTGGATAAGATTTGCATATTAAATAAGCTGTCAGTTCACGAGGGAGGGGTTGTTTTGAAAGCGGCAACCAGAATGATTCTCTCGACCCAGGGCTCACAGGGATTTATTTCTTATCCACCCGTGATTGATTGGAATATTATTTTTGTATTATTTGGCCCGCCCGATCGGTGGATATAAGCACCAACCGCGCACACACACACACACACACACACACACACACACACAAACCCTTCAGATATCAAGTCAGGTGAGTGAACAGCACAGATCAAGAAAGGAATATTATTTCACTATTTGAGATTCACCGGCCTGCCAATGGGCTTACGTTTTGGTAGCCCATCTGAAAAACACAGCCCGGGGACATTGGGCTTTGTGAGTCCTGGCCCATACATGTCCGAGTCTTACCCTGAATCGCAATGAACCAACAAATAAAGTATTCTCCAGCCGGTGACAGTGCGCTAAGGTCTGTTAGACACGCGCACCAATAAAAACGATCTGTTACAATGCATATTAAAAAACAACAACACTTTTTACTCACATAAGTGTGTTGTACCATTCCTGTCGGATCCAATATAGAAGGCACAGTAATGTGTTTTAATCTCAATATGTCTGCAAATCGACCTGAGACTAAAACAACAACACAGTGAAATGAAGCGAACACGTGTACAATGTCTTTCCCCACGTGAGCTGGAACTTCATTAAAAAAAAGTTCAACAACACATTCCTAATATTAGGATCCGAAGTAAGCTTATGCAGCGACTGTGTTCTTCCACAACCAGGAATAGCGCAATATCTTGCTATCTTCGACATGTTTACTGCTGCTCGCTAGCGCAATCCGAACAGCTCCATGAGTCGGTGGGCGGGGCTACTGAACTACACGTGCTTATTATTCTGCAGAGGTAGATTTTTTGACTATAACAAAGACGTTTTCAGCTCTGAAACTTACAGGACATTCTTATATTACGTTTATATAAAAACATTCAAGGAAAAGTTAATTCTCAATCCATAACCCCTTTAACGGTCGCCTTTGTCTGCAACATTGTGTCTTTTCTCAGTCTCGATGAGCACTGTAAGTTGTCAGGAGATTTTGTCTCCTAGCCATTCTTTTTGCTCTTTCAGTCACATAACTTATACATCTACATTCCATCTCTGTTATCACAACGCACAACAAAGACACAGCTCCGATAACTGCTTCCTCCATCCTCCAGATGTTGAGGTTTTTGAATGCTGCTCATAAATGACATCGCTGTCTTTTGGCTTACGTCACTTCAGAATCCCTACTGTTTTGAATGCAACCAGGAAAATGGTCCTGGGGAACATTTTGTTCTCAGGGGACTGGCCTGGTGGCTAGTTCCTTTAAATGAGTTCCTAACTACCCAGTGTGAAAGCCCCTATTGATGTGAATGTTCGTATAGCTGTATGAATGCATGCCTTTATAATGCATTATGTGCACAGGCTTAAATCAGTGTTAGCCAAATGTTTTCCAGGCAGAAGATCTGTGATATCTCCAGCATGTTTGCAATATTTTTATATTCATCTTGATTCATTTTACAACACTTTACTGTGCTCATCCAACTTAAAGAGGATTTCTGCTGCAATATAAAGGCAAGTGGCACTGCTGAAATTCTCCCTGTTAAAAAATGTTTAAACATTTTATCACTAACAGAACACTCAATAAAAAGGTGGTAGTTGTATGTCATGCACCTGGTCTCTTAGGTTTCACTGGCTGCTCGTGCCAAGCATCGCCTGGCTGTATGCCGCCACAGAGTGGCATTAACCAGCTTTCTGTTCTTCCCTTCATCTCACTCAGTTCTCATTGACGAGACGGAATGGGCCTCAGGGTTTTAGCCTCTGATGAGAAATTGCCCTCGTCCCCTGGGCACCTAAACAAGCCGTGGCTCTCTCCTACCCAACATCCCCTATGTCTCCCCAAATATGCCTTCGCTTTCATCATCCGCGAAAAACAAATAGCCATGGCCAAACCTGGGACAATCATTTATTTGGCTAATTTTTTTTCAGCGACCTTACAGAACAGGACATTTTATTTGTACCTGCGTTGATAGATGTGCTGGCAGTTTTCTGATTACGACGCAATTCGATCAGGCTTCTGTGAAAGTAATAAGAATAAATGCTCGACTGTAAACCTCCAGGTACAAACTCTTTAGAAATTGGAGTTACCGTGAAGGGAGTTTCAAATATGAAAGACCTTTTTTGTTGTTGTTGAAAACAGTTATTTTATTTTTATTGATTTTATGTTGTCCTCATCATTCTGTTAGCACATTACAGGCTTCTGTTATAGTCCAGGTGTCTTTAGAAATATAATTTAAAAGGGTCATAATCATATCTTGAGGAATCCAATTTTACTTAATTTGATATAAAAGGGTTCATTGTACTATGAAATAGGGATGCAAGATATATATCAGTACTATATCTGACTGAGATGTTAATGTATTATGTTGATAATGAATAAATATCAGTTGAGATTGTGTGTATGCTTATTTCCTTTTTTTTGCATTTATATATTTACCAAATTTGCATTTGGTATACACTTTTATCCAAAGTGAAGTAATTTTGGATACAACTGTCAAATTTAAAATAAAAAATAAAAATACTGCACTCAAGGTATACGTTTCATGTATTTTTTTGGAAATTACCAGAATGACCTTGACGTTGCTAACACCATACTTTTCTTTCTGAGTTACAAGGAATATCTTTGATAGATATTACATTTTAGTTTATTTAGACAAAGTAGAATTTGTATCAGTATTTGTCAGTACTGTATATAACACATAGGATTGTTAAATCATAACCTAAAAAAAACAGGTCATGTCCAGAATTTTAATGTACATTCCAAATAAAACTGCACCTGCATTTCTTCATATCCTTTCAGAATATGTGAACATTAGAAAAGTTTTTTGTTTTTGTTTATTTACCGAGCTGTGAAAAAAAGTGCACATTTTAGCATTGGACAAGGTCAGATTTTATTGTGCATATTAATATACATTCTAATTGTAAAATTGACTCAAAACTTTGGTGCATCTGTTATTTCTTTGTAGCCTGACAAGCCAGACCCACATCAAGATGTTTGGTCTGGAAACTCACCATAGAC
This sequence comes from Pseudorasbora parva, assembly GCF_024679245.1. Classification (NCBI taxonomy): domain Eukaryota; kingdom Metazoa; phylum Chordata; class Actinopteri; order Cypriniformes; family Gobionidae; genus Pseudorasbora; species Pseudorasbora parva. The sequence continues at coordinate 49,770,806 of NC_090174.1, forward strand.
AGGGCTCAATCCGAGGGGCGGGATAAATGGTTGTGTTTCAAACTCCCTCTGAACGCGATAGGATAGCGCTACACCAACCAGAGCAACGAAGGTGAAACAGAGCTAGTTGACAGATACATTCGCCGTATCCGGTCGGCAAAACTCCGAACACATCTTCCCTTTTTAAGAATGACTTCAGTGCCATTCTTTTCTTAAAAAAAAGCTTAACTCCAAGTCTTCCGCTGTTCGCCAGCTTCTGTGTTTACTAGAAGCACGCAAGCGCAACTCGGCCGTCATTATGTTAAGCCCCGCCTATCGACTCTACACGATGTGATTGGCCTGACAGAAGTTTGGTTTTTACAGCTCAGAAGTATATTGAGATATACTCACGGCAGAGTATATTTGCTGCCGCTAGGGTGTGTTTGATGTTCAAACATGCAATTTCCAGGTGTGTAAGGTGTTTAGTTTAAAAAAAATTGTGCCAAAATACAGAACATTTTCAGAGCACTGAAAGTCTTTGATTTTGACTGTGTTAGTGCAGACTGACAAAGTTAAAATCACACAGTAATTGACATTTGACTACTACAGCAATCCTGCAGATTGTGCAACAAACTACTGTCATTCATTTTACAGGGTATTTATGTATGACTCGTAAAAGTGCACTATGTATCTTTTCTGTCTGCTAGAGTTTGCCTATTCATAACAAAGGTGCAGTTTGATGATGCCAAGTTTGAGCTCAGCATCTTGGGATACCTCACAGCCTGTGGAAAAGAATCGGGATAGGACTCGGGCAGAAATCATGTTCATGGAAGCGATTATTAAAGTTACTGTAGTATGAAGCAGAGCAGGAGCTGAGCAAGGCCACTGAAGCGATTGTTAATAAGATGAACACAACACACACCTTGAAAAAAACGAGGGTAACGCAACTGACAGGCGACTCCCTCACACATCCTGGTTCATTGGTTAAAATAGCAATTTTTTCACGATTTACAAATAATTGGAAACATTTGGGACATGGTAAGTACTAATTTGAATGATTTATATAACACTGGCCTATTGGTTTTTAATTTTACTGAAAAATTATTACATAGTCCACCTTTAAAGTCACAGTGACAGATTTAATTCTGCTTGTTTAATTCTCAGAGTGAATGTGGAAAAGATCATAATTGAATTCTGCCTGGTTTGGGTGCAACATAAACCCTACTAATGTCATAGATGGAAAATAATCATGAAATAATTAGAGTGAAATGAAAATAAATGATATTTATAAGTCTCTAGATAAGGATGATGTAAAAGAAGCATTTAATGATGACATATGGTGACAGCAGTAGCTTAGTCTTGTGTGTGTTTTGATGAAGCCCCCAATAAATCCATATTTAATTTACATTCATATTTACAACACCCCAAGCTATAACCACTGATCGATATTTACAGACAGCTGAGGGACTTATAAGATGTCATGTTAAATGGTCTTACACTCTTAAATGGTCTTACATTTCAGTATTAAAACAGTATTAAAATAATTGAACAATGAGAAAAGTCTTTCCGCAGTTAGAAGGTTCTGTAGTGTCTTTGTGGTCGTTGGGTATGGGAGCGTGATGCCTTTTGAGCCTGTCATCGCAGAATGGCTACCTGTGATTGACAGCAATGCAACAGTCTATTTGAGGAGAGGAGTGGGCATTTAATCGGAGTAATGTGTTTTGTCAATGCCGAAATCATTTAGGCAATAAATAGAGACTTATTGTCAAGCAACAGAGTTTGTGAGTGCTGGCTTGGATGGTTTGGGCAGTGGAGAAGCCATTGAAGGATAATTTGTCTGTCAGATTGCATTTGAAGAGAAGGTGCCAGATATTATCAGGCGAAGGCTTTGCTATCTCTTGCTCAGGCTTGCATGGGTGAATGTTCTCACGATAAATAGGGCAGAGAGAGATGCTTTGAAAGACACTCCGTGGGCCTTTGAAGATATCATTCATGTCTTAATAGATCCTAAAAATATGCTGTATCTGTTTTTTTTTTAAAAAAAAAAAAAAAAAAAAACAATAAGACATCATAGTTATATCCATCATTAGTGAATGCTTTAATGTCTGTATATTTGGGTATGTAGACTGAGTGTTAATCTTGATGTAAATTTCCCACATTCTACAAATTTAACCTACATTTTGAAAATGAGTGTCAAATGAGTTGGGTGGGTAACACTAAAAGTAAAACATTTGCAATTGCATTTATTTGCCTTTTATTTTATATTTATAAGTAAATTTGTATAAGTAAATGTATGCATTTGTAATCCAAATCCCTTCGTGAGAATATTTTTTATGCAGTCCGCATCAGCTCCACCTAATATTTCGTTTTAATGTTGGCTAGTTTTAATTAAAAAAGGCAGAAAAGAAAAATAGTTAACACATATTCACTATTAACTCAATTTACTGCTTTTTAATAGTTTATTTGTTAGTAAGGTATTTTTTTTAGTGTTTAAGTTTAGGTAGTGTAGCATTAAGACATGCCACCAATATTCTTGTAATATGCAAGCTGTGTGCTAGTCATTTTTACAATTTTGTCAATTGTATTTTATACACGGTCCCATTTTGTGCAATTTTTTGGGTCTAACAGGAGCAAATGAGGAAAGGGTTATAATTCTCATTGTCTGCTCAACCATGCTATTTCTAGTTTCTTTACCATAGGACATCAGTTTAAATTTTGTACAACATTTTTTTTTGCATTTATATTATATTTTAAATTAAATTTAAGTAAATTTAATTGCATTTATCCCTCTATGTTATGGTGTTACCTCCAGGCAACATAGTCTATTTTAGATTATTCTTAATCAAATGAAACACCAATGTAATGTTCAAACCTATCCCCGGGAAGAAGAACTCAAATACTAATCAATGAAAGTGTAAAAAAATGGGTCACATGACCCACAGCCACAGGGGTCCATTTTGTGTCCTGTTTCAGTCATGTGCACAGGTCACATGGGTCCATATTTTCTCCAATGAAAACAGCATTTTTCACTAATTTCTTGTCCAGATAATCACCAACAAAAATATGAGCCATCTTCACTGGTTAGTAAAGAAGTATGAAAGAAGTGAAACACTCAGTTTCAGTCAATCTCAATCTGAGTACCTATAGAGTAGTATTGCATCCTTCATATCGCCAAAAAGTCTTTAGTTTTATTATATTTATAAAAGAAAGATAGGCTGTACCGAGTCTTTCCGGAAAAAAAAAACGAGCGGCTGGAGGCGTATCGTGTGGGCGGAGCTAAAGAATGACGAGCGCGCAGCTACTGCACGAGAGCATCAAGCGTGGAAAAGAAAACATTACTCTAAATAAACCATGGCTATCAATCAGATTCAACTAATACATATACGATCCAGAATCGGACCAGGAGGCTAAAATAAATTGAAAAGGAGAAACAGCAACAGCAGGACGTCCGTCTCTGTGGTATGTACTGTATTTATTGGTCTGTCAACATTTGCGTTTGTTTACTTGTGGATTGTGAGGACATGATTTGGTTCATGGACTATTGTATGCGACTAAACCTTAGCAATCGCAAGCAAAACGGTTTTGCACGTCAGAATACTAGTGTTACATAGAAAACAATGGAGTACCGCATTTGAATGTGCTTTGTGTGAACATCCCCTTAGTTTAACGTTATTTTTGGGTGGTTTTACAATAAACAAACAGACACCTATAGTGGTCAGCTAAATAAATGTCTTTAAACACACACCATACATCGCATGCTTCATCGATAAATTAACTATACGATCGTGTTGTTTACTGATGTTTACTCACGCGGCGATATCCAACTACACACGGACATTTGAAGCAGTTTTACTCACCGCCTGCTTCCAAAGCACGATCGTGAACCTTTATCGTCACCGCTCCATCAAAAATACACTTCTTTGGTGACGTTGTTGGTTTGAAGAAGTCCTGAGACAGTGAGTGCAGCGTTTATTGGCGGTGTGCATTTGCTCTCGCGCACGCGCACCCTTCCAGGAGAAGAGCCCGTACGGCCCATACAAGGACATTCCGACCCGTTGACGTCAAGCGGACCCATACTCGAAAAAAACTCTCCGAAACTTGTGAGAAACCGGAAGGACTATTTTTGACACAGAAATACTCCATCAAACGTCCAACTTATTTTTTTTAAACTTTGTCCATGTTTAGGATGGGAATCCAAGTCTTTAACAGTGTAAAAAGCTCAGTATGAATGAAACAGCACCCCCCCCCCCCCCCCCCCTTAACCTGTTCAGTTCCTTTCAGTTGTGCTAGTGGCTCAGAAATTACACACTTCGCCTTGCACATTGTCCATTTTTATAGTAAATGCAGGGCTAAATGCACAATCCTTTTTGAGAGAAACAACTATTGAGCATTGTAAATTGCATTATTGAACATTCTGTTAGGCCTAAAGGGGCAGACCATGCCAGTGTGACTTATCAGTCGTCCTTATTCTACAGAATGAGAAGCTGTGACAACATGACCACAGGGGCTGCAACAAGCCACACCAATTTGGAATGGTGCGCACCACTTTGTTCTGCAGCCCGCAGCAGTAGAAGAAGAATGTTTGAATGATTCGTAAGGCTTGTTTCGAGGACACATGCCATGCTCACATTCCGACTGCATTGTTGTGGCTGGGAGAGAGGTGTAGGGATAGATAGGTGGGAAGGATTGGAAAGTGAAGGACGGTAATTATAGCTGCACTTCACCTGTACTTCAAAGCTTTTAACATAGTCAGCAGTAGGACAATCATCTTGCTGGGAGGCTAGTGTCTCTAAATTACATTTCCTTATAATCGTCCCTCGTTTACTGCAGTGGTTATGCTTTTGAAATATGTAGCTCTTACCTTCTTTCATAAGATAGCTGGCTTATGTTGGGCCACTCTGTGTTTGTAGTCTTATTTCATCCACCCGGTTCTCATTTATGATTTTAATTGCAGAGTGTCCCGATTTTTATATCTCTCTGCATGACAATTAGGAATTTAACAAGCACATATTTATAATTTTGTTGTTGTTGCTGCTGATGGTGAAACTGCATAAAACATTTGAATGTTTTTGCACGGGTGCTCCATTATGCATGCTTAAGTTTAAACTACTTTTTCTCTATGGTGCTAGAAATTCCACAGTTAGTGGTTCAAATCCCAGTGAACATGTATGCTGATGAAATGTCTATTTATTTAACCCAGAACATTCAGAACAATTAGACGGAGTGATGAAAAACCTGTAAGTAATTGCTTTTGAGTGACAGTTAAACAAACATTGACATGACAAATAGTGTTTGCAATATTACTTTAAACAAGTATTAAACGTCGGTTTGTGCTACAGTAAATGACACCTCAAATCATGCAAGTTGTCGATGAGAAATGTACAATACTTTTCTAAGCAATTTTTACCTGGAAGATTGTTATGTTACGGGCTCTGTGTAAATTTTCTTGTTTGTAGCCTCTAGGTGGCCTTGTGTGGGGTAATTCCCTATTAACGGAATTCCGTGACCTCATCCGGGATTCCGGATATAAGCCGTCGGTCGAGACAATGGCGGGCGTCTCATTCTCTCTCCATCTCCGTCCCATCGTCTCTCGACGCCGCTCCCGTTTCACCTTGAGAGCTTCGCCTTCCTGTTATATTCTAGCTTAGTTGTGTTTATGTTGGTCTTTGGAATAGTTTTGTATTAATTGTTATTTGTTACTTTTCTCATTTTGGTAACTGGTAGTGGTTTTTGTTTAATAGTTCACGTTTTGTTATTTAGTTAGAATAGCGAGGGAAGCAGATGCCCGGAAGACTCACCTGTTCTTTTATCGCGAGCCAGGTAAGAACTGCTGGTAAGAACAGGTGTAGGCAGGGGTCTGTTTCCTTAGCTGCGCTACCAGCTTACTATTGTTTATTTATTTCTGTTTGTTGAGCAATGTTTTGTTGATACAGGTTGTATTCCCTTATTTTTGTTGATCAGTAAATGTAGGCGCTTGGGCGTCTTAAACCGTGATCTCGTGTCTGTGGGTTATTTATATGTTCGGTCCATTTCCTTTAATTGTTTGCTAACAATAACGAGCTATTTCTTGGTGATGGGCCGTAACATATTTGGGGGCTCGTCCGGGATCTGAACGATCTGAAAAGATCTAAAAGATCCTGATAGTGCTTTGTTTTCGCGCAGCTTCGTTTGATCGTTGATCTGCCTGCGCGCTTTGAATTTGTTACTTAGTAACTTCATAATCACAGATACTTGATTTGTTTTGGCTCGTGTGGTACTCTTTATTTTTTTTTTCTCTAATCCTATTAGACGTTAATCGATATCATGTTTGATTTAACGAAATTTATTGCGGATCCGACGCGAAGTGAGTTGTTTCAGATCAATAGAGTAGACCTTATGAAAATTGCTGCTCATTATGGGGTCAGTTTTCGTAGTACTATGTCTAAAGGTGAACTGCAACTCTTGCTTACTGATTCGTTATATAATCAGGGCGTCTTTGGTGAAGAGGAAAAATTGACAGAGAATCCTGAATTGGCTGAGGTTAGTTCAGGAGATCTTGCATTGCAGATTAAAAAACTTGAACTGCAAGCTGAAGAGCACGACAGAGTTTTGTTAAAAGAGAGAGAAGAATGGGAACGTGAGAGAGAGAGACAAAGAGAGCGTGAGAGACATGAATTAGAGCTGAAAAAGCTTGAAATGGAACAGGCTTGTCGACTTAAAGAACTTGAGTTAAAAGCTCGTGAGAGGGGAGTAACAGATGTTCCCGTTTTTGACGTGAGTCGTAACATTCGCATTGTTCCTCCTTTCCGAGAACAAGAGGTAGACAAGTTTTTTGCTCTTTTTGAACGTGTTGCCACGAACATGAAATGGCCGCAAACATTTTGGCCCATGTTACTCCAGTGTGTTTTTGTGGGTAAAGCTCAGGAAGCTTATTCTTCTTTGTCAGTCGAAGAGTCTCTGGAATACGAACACGTAAAGGCAGCTGTTCTTAGGGTCTATGAATTAGTCCCTGAGGCATATCGCCAGAAGTTTCGCAATCATCGAAAAACTGACGAGACTTACGTTGAATTCGTTCGTGAGAAGGAATCATTGTTTGATCGTTGGTGTTCATCGATGAAAGTGAAAACTTTTGAAGAGCTCCGCGAACTGATTCTTTTAGAAGAATTTAAGAACTGCCTACCAGAACGCGTTGCCACGTACATCAATGAGCAGAAAGTTCTAAAAAGTTACGCTGCTGCTGCATTAGCGGATGAGTATGTGCTTACACATAAGAATGTGTTTAGTTTAGCACTGAAATCTCCATCTGTTAGCAACAGTTTTAGATCGTTTAAACGTAACTTTGATCGCGCTCCGCCTGCTGAAACAGTGGCGGAGAAGTCTTCGTCCTCACCTGTCTGTTTTTATTGCAGGAAACGTGGGCATATTATTTCTGAGTGCGCTGTGCTCAAAAAGAAAAATGTCCCTAAACCTGTAGGTTTATTGATGACGTCCTCGCCTCAGTTAGAAGGACTGGAGTTGTCGGCTTCTCAAGCTGACATGTGTAAAGATCAGGGGTATGTGCCGTTCTTAATGGACGGATTTGTGTCTTTGGCAGGTGACGTTAGCTCGCGTAAATCTGTCAGGATGCTTCGTGATACCGGTGCTGCACAGAGTTTTATTCTAGAAGGAATATTGCCCTTATCTAGTGAAAGCTCTATCGGCTCCAGTGTCTTGGTGCAGGGTTTTGAAATGGGCTTTGTGAACGTGCCTTTGCACGAAATTGAAATCGAGTCTTCCCTTGTTGTTGGCCGTGTTATTGTTGGTGTACGACCATGTCTTCCCGTTCGAGATGTCACGTTTATTTTAGGGAATGACTTAGCGGGAGGAAAAGTTTTTGCCAGCCCGGAGGTAACAGATGTTCCTCTTCCTTGCTGTTCTCCTGATGAGTTGGCTCAGAAATACCCTGAGGTATTTCCATCGTGTGCTGTTACTCGCGCTATGACACAGAGACTTACAGATAAAACACTTGGCAAGTCAGAAGGTGAGTGGGATTTTGATTTGAACGATACGTTCCTCTCTAATTCTGATTTTCGTGACGTTGAGTGTTCACACTCTACTGACGGTTTAGGCATCGCCGTTTCTAAAGGAGATGAACATTTAATTGGGCTTGGTGAATTGTCTCTGTCACGCGAGCAGCTCATTGTTGAGCAGAGGAATGATAATAAACTGTCATCCCTCTTCGATTTTGTTGTTCCAGATGAGCAACTCGAACATGTATCTCAAGGATACTTTGTAGAAGACGGTGTGCTTATGAGGAAATGGAGACCGTTAACTGCCTCTGCTGATGATGAGTGGCAAATCGTCAAGCAGGTGGTAGTTCCTTCCTCATATCGCTTAGAAATTTTGCGACTAGCGCACGATATTCCTTTTGCCGGTCATTTAGGAGTTAATAAAACCTACGATCGTGTACTCCGAAATTTTTTCTGGCCGGGCTTGAAAAATGATGTGGCAAATTATTGCCGAAGTTGTCACGTGTGTCAAAAGATTGGCAAACCAAACCAGAAAATTCCATCTGCCCCATTACATCCAATTCCAGCTGTTGGTGAACCGTTTGAGCGGGTGATGGTGGATTGTGTCGGTCCTTTGCCTCGTACAAAGTCGGGTAATCAGTATTTGCTCACCATCATGTGTACTTCAACACGTTTTCCAGAGGCAATTCCTCTGCGGAAAATTACAGCACCCGTAATTGTGAAGTCTCTTATTAAGTTTTTCTCATTATTTGGTCTTCCACGTACTATTCAGTCAGATCAGGGTACGAATTTTATGTCGCGTGTTTTTAAACAAGCTCTGGATCAGTTGCATATTAAACACTGCACATCAAGTTGTTACCACCCAGAAAGCCAGGGAGCTCTCGAAAGATTCCACCAGACTTTGAAATCGATGCTGCGTGCATTCTGTCTGGAATTTCAAAAAGACTGGGATGAGGGAGTACCTATGGTTATGTTTGCAGTGAGGGAGGTTGTGCAGGAGTCATTGGGTTTTAGTCCGGCTGAGCTGGTGTTCGGGCATACTGTCCGTGGCCCGTTGAAACTGATCAAAGATCATTGGACTAGTGACGTGAGTCCAATTAACATTCTTGATTATGTCTCTGAGTTTCGTTTTAAATTGCACCGTGCATGTGAGTTGGCCAAACAGAATTTGAAGACTTCACAACGACAAATGAAAGAACGTTTTGATCGTGGTGCTAAGTGTCGTAGTTTTGTCCCTGGTGACAAGGTGCTAGTGTTGATGCCAACCCCTGGGTCTGCCCTACAAGCTCGCTACTATGGTCCGTACCATGTGAAAGAGAAGGTGAGTGAGCTTGACTATGTGATTGCAACATCTGATCGAAGGAAGAAGTCTCGTTTGTGTCACATTAACATGTTAAAGCCGTACATAGAGAGACCTCCAGATTCGTCTGGAAAGTCGGCTGTGTTAATTGTTGCATCCACAGATTCTTCAGTGACCCAAGGGCATGCGCTGTCCAGTGCTGAACCTTTGACCCGTCCATTGTGTTCTGTTGCTGATGTTCCATCTACTCTAGAAGATGACATTGAGTTTCCTTCTACAGAACTGGTGGCGGGAAGGTTGAATAATTCTAAGATAATTCAGCACCTTGACTCGTATCTCTCACATTTAATTGCTGCTGAACGAGATGACATGACTAAAATCATTCGGACGTACGGTAATTTATTTTCTGATGTTCCTTCTCGTACTACTTTGATCGAACATGATATTGATGTTGGTAATTCGTTACCAATTAAACAACATGCGTATCGTGTAAGTCCTGAGAAGAGAACCCAGTTGCAGAAAGAGGTGGCCTTCATGCTTGAAAATAACATCGCAGAGCCAAGCTTTAGTCCCTGGAGCTCACCCTGTTTGCTGGTAAAAAAATCCGACGGTACGTTTCGTTTTTGTACTGATTTTAGACGCGTTAATTCGGTAACGAAACCAGACAGTTATCCATTACCTCGTATGGAGGACTGTGTGGATCCTGTTGGAAATGCTGCTTTTGTAACGAAGATCGATCTGCTCAAGGGTTACTGGCAGGTGCCTTTGTCAGAGCGCGCAAAAGAAATAAGTGCATTCGTAACACCAGATTATTTTCTGCATTACACCGTAATGGCTTTTGGATTGCGAAATGCCCCGGCAACCTTTCAGAGGTTAGTCAATCGTGTCATCGAAGGCATGCGCAATGTAGAAGCGTATTTGGATGATCTGGTTATTTACAGCGCGTCTTGGTCTGAACATCTAGAACAAATTGAGAACTTGTTCAGTCGTCTATCTCGTGCTAACCTTACGGTTAACTTGGCGAAATGTGAATTCGGCCGAGCAACCGTAACCTATTTAGGTAAGATTGTTGGTGGGGGACAAGTTCGACCGGTCGAATCTAAGGTTGAAGCCATTACTAATTTTCCTGTGCCCAAAACGCGCCGCGACCTTCGTCGTTTCTTAGGCATGGTTGGGTACTACAGAAATTTTTGCAAGAATTTTTCTGCGGTTGCTTCGCCTTTGACTGATTTACTCAGCCCTAAAGTACCATTTCAATGGTCTAACGAGTGTCAGATGAGTTTTGAAAGAGTCAAAGCTCTTCTGATTAATTCCCCTGTTTTGTCTGCTCCTGATTTTTCCACTCCGTTTTGTCTTGCTGTTGATGCAAGTGACACAGGTGCTGGAGCTGTATTGCTTCAACGAGATCAAGATGGTGTTGAACATCCTGTTTGCTATTTCTCGCGCAAATTTAATAAACATCAGCGATGTTACTCCACTATTGAAAAGGAAGAGCTCGCCCTGATCCTTGCCATTCAACATTTCGATGTTTATATTGGTTCCGTTTCACATCCCTTAATTGTCTACACAGATCACAACCCTCTCGTTTTTTTGAGTCGAATGAAAAATAACAACCAACGGTTGATGCGTTGGAGTTTGTTTTTACAGACTTTTGAAGTGGACATTCGGCACATTCGTGGTAAGGATAACATCATTGCTGACGCTTTATCACGTGTCTGAATAAATTGTAGTTGTATGAGGTAAGATCGTTTATTTCATAAATTTTTTTTAATTCCTACAATTTATTCACTTAAGGGGGAGGGTGTTATGTTACGGGCTCTGTGTAAATTTTCTTGTTTGTAGCCTCTAGGTGGCCTTGTGTGGGGTAATTCCCTATTAACGGAATTCCGTGACCTCATCCGGGATTCCGGATATAAGCCGTCGGTCGAGACAATGGCGGGCGTCTCATTCTCTCTCCATCTCCGTCCCATCGTCTCTCGACGCCGCTCCCGTTTCACCTTGAGAGCTTCGCCTTCCTGTTATATTCTAGCTTAGTTGTGTTTATGTTGGTCTTTGGAATAGTTTTGTATTAATTGTTATTTGTTACTTTTCTCATTTTGGTAACTGGTAGTGGTTTTTGTTTAATAGTTCACGTTTTGTTATTTAGTTAGAATAGCGAGGGAAGCAGATGCCCGGAAGACTCACCTGTTCTTTTATCGCGAGCCAGGTAAGAACTGCTGGTAAGAACAGGTGTAGGCAGGGGTCTGTTTCCTTAGCTGCGCTACCAGCTTACTATTGTTTATTTATTTCTGTTTGTTGAGCAATGTTTTGTTGATACAGGTTGTATTCCCTTATTTTTGTTGATCAGTAAATGTAGGCGCTTGGGCGTCTTAAACCGTGATCTCGTGTCTGTGGGTTATTTATATGTTCGGTCCATTTCCTTTAATTGTTTGCTAACAATAACGAGCTATTTCTTGGTGATGGGCCGTAACAAAGATGATAAAAAAAAGGCAAAAAAAGAGAAAATCCATAGTATGTATAGGCTCTTAAATGTAGCTTTAACCATTGAGTAACACCTAGGAATACTCTAGAAACCACATAGCAGAGGACTGCAGGAACGAGTCCTAAAATCCGGAAACGATTAGCATGTTGGCGCTTCTGGTCCCAACATCCCAAAGTCAATGGGGTTTTTCAATGTGTTTTTTGCTTTAATGCCTGAAATAAGGTCTGTTGTTAAAGATAAGGTAATTTTATTGTTTTATTCTGTGACATAAAATACATCAGTAAAAAGTGGCTAACTGGGTTGTAAGACTATAGGGTTGTTAGGGACATTTAACATCATTATGCCGAACTTGAAGTTGTGTGACCATGGTGTCATTTGTTTATAGCCTACTTCTGGCAATTGTATTTAGGCTTCAAAATTCATAAAAGTTGTTTTCAATTGTGAAGATTATCTTGATTAACTCATGTAAGAATCATAAACGTTTGTCGGTCACGGAACTTAAATCCTGTGGGCTTTTTGTTGAGGGAACCGGGGTGATTTAACCTCCTGCCTAAACAAATCTCGGTAGCACTTTGCTACACACACAACGCCTTAGCAACTGCATAGCAACAGCCTGACAGCTAATGTTTTGTATGTGTTTAGTATTATTTATATACTAGTATGATATTTGTTCATGTTTTTATTATATATATATATATTCATTTATTACTGCCCCTCAGAAGCAACAGAACATACATGTTTCCCGGTAGACAAATTAGGTACAATTTATCAAATTCAAAAAGTTCAAAAAGTATATTCAACTATTACGTTTTTGTAATTGTGTTATGTGCTTTTGTAATTGTTGTTCATTTTTTTATTTCTATTTCGCTTAAATGCATTTATATTTTGTTTTAGTTTGAGTAATTTTACTGCTTCAATTTCTAGATGTCAAGGCAACATTTCTAAATGTGAATTAAAAAAAAAAAAAAAACTTTAAAATATTTGTAATATCAGTCTTGTACAGTCTGGAACGCTGTAGCAAGAATTTTCTACTGTGGCCAAGAGAGCTCAATGCTGAAACAAAACAAAAAAAATTAAGAAAACATCATCAGTTTGACAAAAAGTGCTGCAGATGCTCAAAATGCACCAAAGACAGAAATGCGCTACTGATACTCACAATGCAACCAAATTCAGAAATGCACTGCAATTACTCAAAACGAATATACGATCAGAATGTTAAAGTAAAAAAAAAATCGCATATCAAGCCATCAACAACACCACTGAAAAGCAGTGAACAATATTGATGTCCCAGACAGGCTTATCAATTGTGCAGCACATTTCTATATTTGGTTGCATTGTAAGTACTTTGGCCGCATTTCTGTATTTGGTTGCTTTGTGAGTACTTAAGGCACGTTTCTGTATTTGGTTGCATTGTGACTATTTGGGCCACATTTCTCTATTTGGTTGCATTGTGATAATTTCCAGCGTGATTGTTTGCATTGTGAATATTTGTAGCGCGTTTCTGTATTTGGTTGCAATGGCCCTCATTTATCAATCTTGCGTAGAAACGGGGCGTATATGTTGGCGTAAGATTATGCTTACACTCCTCTCACCGCCTGATTTATAAAGCTGTGCGCACCTCTGCAATCCAGGTGTGCAATACTTGCCCTTGATAAATGCCACAGCTGAAAACGATCGTCATTAGAATAACACGCCCCTATATATTCAAGTCTCCGCCTCCCCCACGCCCTCATTTTACGCCATGGACACACGGAAGACGGCAAAGAAGCGAAACTTCTCCGACGTGGAGATCGGGCACGTCTCAATCATTTTACTAGTCCACTAGTCAGGGCACTGATTAGGACATAAGTCAATGGACTGACTCCCTGATCAGTGCCCTGACTAGTGGACTAGTAAGATGATTGAGACGTGCCCATCGAGACCATCACCAGGGAAGTGGAAAAAATGAAATTGCTTTATTTGGGAGTTTAAAGAGTGGGATTAAAGGCCCCCAAAAAACAAAGATGGACCCAAATTACGAGTACTGTTAATAGTGTGGAGGTCGAGAAGCACACTCCAGCAGTTTAAAAAGCTTTTTGGATGATAAATTACCATCACAATGCATTATTTTACAGCACACAGCACATTAATTTCGTATCACAGCACATGTATTGGGGTGTACGATATGATGATGTGATGTGGAGTAGCCTGCCATTCATTCACATTAATAATTGCATGACAATTTGTAAGATTCTTTTTATTATTATTATTATTATTATTATTATTATTATTATTATTATTATTATTTGTATTATTATTATTATTATTATTTGTATTATTAATGACACTTATTGTTATTTAGAAGAAGAATGCGTTATTTTTTTTTATTATTATTATTATTATTTAAAAGAAGAAGAATGTAATTTTTATTATTTTGTCAGTCTGAATTATTCAGTCCCTGTCCGTGCGCAGCTGCCGCACAGGCTCACAACTGGAGGAATACATGCCTCAAATGCTTTGGTAGCCTCACACAAATTAAACATTGAATACGTGGCACAAAAATAAACACAGAAGTTTATAAATATTATGTTGTTGTTGTTTTTTACAGTGGGTCATAATCCTGAACAAAATCTTAAGACCAGGGGATGCATTGCAAGTTTTACACATTTCGCACTTGTGGATCATAACCGGGTTGTAAGTGCTGCTTCAAAATAACAAAAGAAGAAACAGGAGCAAGAGACAAAAAATAGAGAGTAGGGAATTTATTGAAAACTGCATTTAAACTCAAACAGGCCGTTCATCAGCTGATCAAAAGTTTAACGCCGCATTCACACGGGGCGTAGGCGTTAACGCTTCCCATTTACTTTGAATGGGTGACATCATCCGTTGCCGAACTGAATTGTGGGTTCCGTCGCGGCGCTTCACTCGCGTTGCAAGCGGCAGAAGTTGAAGAATTCTCAACTTTTCAAGCGCCAGCGCAGGCGTCATCCAATCAGATCGCCGTATGCAAATATCCTACAGCAGACGCTAGCCAATTGCGTTCATTACTGCTCCGTGAACCATCCAGACCATAGACCGTTAAAAATCCAGACGCAGCTCCTGGACCACTACGTGATATTCTTCCCGCTGTCGGCGCTTTTTCGGGATTTAATGTACTTAACAGCTTCGTGCACCTGTGCAGTGCGCTGACAACAACTACACGGGCAATCGCACTCGCACATACAACCAAAAAAGGCGCTTTTTTGTGTTGTGTTTTGGTCCAAGCGGCAAGTTAATGTGATTGGCTGTTGTCACTATGACGATCGCGTCAGCACTCAGCTTCAGCCACGCCCTCCGTCAAGCGTTAACGCCTACGCCCCGTGTGAATGCGGCGTAAGACCATAGCCATAAAAAGGTCAAATCTGCACAAAAATATGGCTTTCATGGCATTGTCCTTCAAGCAGTCATACTGTCAAGATCTCCTGATGGCAAAGGCAAAAAGGCTTTCTCTCTTTGAACGTGGTAGGATTGTTGAGCTGCACAAGCAAGGCCTTTCGCAACGCGCCATCGCTGCTGAGGTTGGACGCAGTAAGACAGTCATTTTACATTTCTTAAAAAATCCTGAGAGTTATGGGACAAAAACGTCAAGTGGTAGACCCAAAAAGATTTCACCTGCACTGAACCGCAGGATCCGACGAGTTGTCTGTGAAGACACAGGTCGATCCTCAACCCAGATGAAGGCCCTTACTGATGTTGACTGCAGCCCAATAACCATAAGATTTCATCTGCTAGAGAAAGGCATCAAGAACAAAAATGTCTTCAAAGGCCACGTCTCCTCCCACGACAAAAACTTGCCTGTTTAGAATTCTCAAAGGACCACCAAACATGGGACATTGAAAAGTGGAAGAAAGGTTTATTCTCTGACGAGAAAAAAATTAACCTGGACGGTGCTGATGGCTTCCAACGTTACTGGCATGACAAGGAGATCCCACCTGAGATGTTTTCTATGCGGCACAAGTGGAGGAGGCTCCATCATGATCTGGGGTGCTTTTTCCTTCAATGGGAAAATGGAGCTTCAGGTTGTGCAGGGGCGTCAAACGTCAACTGGCTATGTGGATCTGTTGCAGCGGGCATCTCTCGACCGAGGGCCCCCGTCTGTGCGGTAATGCCTGGGTCTTTCAACAGGACAACGCTGCAATTCACAAAGCCCGCCTGACGAAGGACTTCTTCCAGGAGAATAACGTTGCTCTTTTGGACCATCCTGCATGTTCCCCTGATCTAAATCTCATTGAGAACATTTGGGGATTGATGGCAAGGGAAATTTACAAAAATGGACGTCAGTTCCAGGCCGTGGATGCCCTTTGTGAAGTCATCCTAATCACATGGAGCAACGTTCCCACCAGCCTCCTGGAAACAGTCGCATCAAGCATGCCGAAACAAGTTTTTGAAGTGATCAACAAGAACGGTGGGGCTACTCACTACTGAGTCCTTTTTTTGACACTTTTAGTACTTGTGTGTATATTGTAGAGTGTTTCTGTATTTGGTTGCTTTGTGAGTATTTGCAACACATTTCTATATTTGGTTGCTTTGTGAGTATTTGCAGCACATTTCTATATTTGGTTGCTTTGTGAGTATTTGCAGCATATTTCTATATTTGGTTGCTTTGTGAGTATTTGCAGCATATTTCTATATTTGGTTGCTTTGTGAGTATTTGCAGCACATTTCTGTATTTGGTTGCTTTGTGAGTATTTGCAACACATTTCTATATTTGGTTGCTTTGTGAGTATTTGCAACACATTTCTATATTTGGTTGCTTTGTGAGTATTTGTAGCACATTTCTATATTTGGTTGCTTTGTGAGTATTTGCAGCACATTTCTATATTTGGTTGCTTTGTGAGTATTTGCAGCATATTTCTATATTTGGTTGCTTTGTGAGTATTTGCAGCACATTTCTATATTTGGTTGCTTTGTGAGTATTTGCAGCACATTTCTATATTTGGTTGCTTTGTGAGTATTTGCAGCACATTTCTATATTTGGTTGCTTTGTGAGTATTTGCAGCACATTTCTATATTTGGTTGCTTTGTGAGTATTTGCAGCACATTTCTATATTTGATTGCTTTGTGAGTATTTGCAGCACATTTCTGTATTTGGTTGCTTTGTGAGTATTTGCAGCACATTTCTGTATTTGGTTGCTTTGTGAGTATTTGCAGCACATTTCTATATTTGGTTGCTTTGTGGGTATTTGCAGCACATTTCTATATTTGGTTGCTTTGTGAGTATTTGCAGCACATTTCTGTATTTGGTTGCTTTGTGAGTATTTGCAACACATTTCTATATTTGGTTGCTTTGTGAGTATTTGCAGCACATTTCTATATTTGGTTGCTTTGTGAGTATTTGCAGCACATTTCTATATTTGGTTGCTTTGTGGGTATTTGCAGCACATTTCTATATTTGGTTGCTTTGTGAGTATTTGCAGCACATTTCTGTATTTGGTTGCTTTGTGAGTATTTGCAGCACATTTCTATATTTGGTTGCTTTGTGAGTATTTGCAGCATATTTCTATATTTGGTTGCTTTGTGAGTATTTGCAGCACATTTCTGTATTTGGTTGCTTTGTGAGTATTTGCAGCACATTTCTATATTTGGTTGCTTTGTGAGTATTTGCAGCACATTTCTATATTTGGTTGCTTTGTGAGTATTTGCAGCACATTTCTATATTTGGTTGCTTTGTGAGTATTTGCAGCATATTTCTATATTTGGTTGCTTTGTGAGTATTTGCAGCACATTTCTATATTTGGTTGCTTTGTGAGTATTTGCAGCACATTTCTATATTTGGTTGCTTTGTGAGTATTTGCAGCACATTTCTATATTTGGTTGCTTTGTGAGTATTTGCAGCAGATTTCTGTATTTGGTTGCTTTGTGAGTATTTGCAGCACATTTCTATATTTGGTTGCTTTGTGAGTATTTGCAGCACATTTCTATATTTGGTTCCTTTGTGAGTATTTGCAGCACATTTCTGTATTTGGTTGCTTTGTGAGTATTTGCAGCACATTTCTGTATTTGGTTGCTTTGTAAGTATTTGCAGCACATTTCTATATTTGGTTGCTTTGTGAGTATTTGCAGCACATTTCTATATTTGGTTGCTTTGTGAGTATTTGCAGCACATTTCTGTATTTGGTTGCTTTGTGAGTATTTGCAGCACATTTCTGTATTTGGTTGCTTTGTGAGTATTTGCAGCACATTTCTATATTTGGTTGCTTTGTGAGTATTTGCAGCACATTTCTGTATTTGGTTGCTTTGTGAGTATTTGCAGCACATTTCTATATTTGGTTGCTTTGTGAGTATTTGCAGCACATTTCTATATTTGGTTGCTTTGTGAGTA
The DNA here is from genome assembly GCF_024679245.1 of Pseudorasbora parva. NCBI lineage: Eukaryota > Metazoa > Chordata > Actinopteri > Cypriniformes > Gobionidae > Pseudorasbora > Pseudorasbora parva. The sequence goes on from NC_090174.1 coordinate 49,788,874, forward strand.
TTTGCTAGCCTAGAAGATGTGTTCTGAGTTTTGCTGTGAGTTTTGAAATTTTAATCTTTTAACTAGCTCTGCTTCACCTTCGTTGCTCTGGTTAGTTGTAGCGCTATCCAATTGCGTGCACGCCGTGCAGAGGGAGTTTGAAAGACAACCGTTTATCACGCCTCTCGGATTGAGCCCCAATTGTGAGTTTCCAGACCAAACAAATTGATGTGGGTCTGGCTTGTCAGGCTAAATATTTGCAGTGTTTTTTTTTCTGTATTTGGTTGCATTGTGAGTAATTGTAGCGCATTTCTGTATTTGGTTGCATTGAGTATTTATGGTGCTTTTCTTTATCTAGTTTGCATTGTGAGTATTTGCAGCACGTGTTTTCAAACTTATGAGGATGTTTTTTTCCATTTGCATGTGTTTTCTTCAGTTGCAGTGCATTGAGCTCTCTCAGCCACTGTAATTTTAATTTAGGAGAACATACTGTACAACAGACACACATTTTAATTAAAGTAGAACTTTAATGCACATCGCTTTAAATTTGCAGTGTAGCGGTTTGTGTCTGCGAGTACAGAAGATAGGAATACAGATATCATCTCTAAGAGTGACAAGTCTCAAAGTCATCAGAGGAGCCGGAGGGCGTTCTGCGCTGAAGTGTTTTTATGTTGAGGAGGTTTCTGTGTGGAAATGAGGCCACACGCACAGCTTTTCTTTTGTTTGTATCATACCACAAGACGTTTGAGGCTGTGGGCAAAAAATAACATATACAACATTTTACACTGAATTAACATGCTCACTGGAGAAAAACGAACTGTCTCAGTAAGTGAGGAAGCGAGCCTCTTTGTGTCTCTCTCACCCTTACCTTTCACTTTCCCTAATAAGAGATGGCCAATTAAAGCCTTTTAGAGCCACAGTCTGATCAATACTCTCCCAGGATCTTCCTAAAGAGAGCGAGCGAAAGAGAGGGTTATATTTATGATCCCATTCCTTCTCAGTCCCCGGAGAGAGAGCAGTTATTGAAAGATTCGTATTGACTTTTCATGCAGGGCTTTCATCTTGTTTTATTGCGTTGTGGCACGGTGTAGTTTGGCTGTGGGTGATGAGGGGGTGGAGGGGAATGGATAGGGTGTCGGGCTCAGAGAGAGCAGTCTGGGATCTCTCGTGCTCCGCCGCTGCAGGGAGCTCCATTACGGAGAGAAAGAGACGGCCACAAGAGGGGGGCAATTTGAACAACGCTGCGTAAATTCGAAACACTAGGCTAGCAACCCACAAACTTGTTCCAAGGCGTGTGCGTGTTGTTGTGTAACACAGCAAAGGCTGAATGCATATGAGATGATTTGAGTTAGAAAATGACTGTCTGTGTCACTTTGACGCTCCAAACTGTTCATAAAGAGAATGTTAAACTAATCCTCATGAATTTAGCATACCATATGTTCTGCTAGGACGCCACTTTATATAAGTAACAGATTGAAGGCTTTTTAACCTCATTGGTTCTTGCACGTCAAGCATGCATGCTTGAGATTCCATTTACCTTAACTGATGTGTGCACTGATGAATGTTTATATGTGAATACAATGACGGTAAATGATGACATAATTTTCATTTCTTTTAGTAAACAAACCCTTTAATTAACAACATAATTTGCACCAAAGGAGATCTGTAGTATTCTGTAATACTCTCTAAGCTATCTGTTTTTTGTTTTTGTCATTTGAAATTAAATAATGAGATATTTATGAATTAAAACCATTCTACCGTTCACCATTTGGGTCGGTGAGATTGTTTAATGCTTTTGAAAAAAGTATCTGATGTGCTCAGCAAAATTGCTTTAAAAAATATAATAAAAAGAGATATATTACTAAATATTAACATTTAAACTAAATTATTCTATGATGATTTGGTGCTCAATACACATTTATTATTATTATCAATGTAAACTGTTAAAATTAGTTGTGCTGTTTTTTTGTGGAAATCATGAAAAAAAAATCTTTGATTTGAATTGCATTTATTTGAAATCCTCACTGAATAATTCTTTAATTTATATTTGATATAAGAGCATAAGAGGGTCTATATAAGAGCATACGAGTAAAACTGCATAAGGGCAAATTACGAGAATTTGGCCATATGCATGATAACTGTTTTACCAGATTGTCATAACCTAACATATCTTAGCCAATATTTTGTAAAATGGCATATGACTGTATTAATTTGTATGTGTGTGTATATATATATATATATATATATATATATATATATATATATATATATATATATATATATATATATATATATATATATATATATATATATATATAGGGGCAGTACTAAAGAAACCCCTGTAAACAAAATAAAAAAAACAAAATGAAAAAACATTTGAACCACTTCATTCTGTTCAAAAGGTCTAGAATTGCTTTTCTAATTATAAAATGAAAATGTGGATTCTGAAAATTTGTATGTATATTCATTTAGTACTGCCCCTCGGAAGCAACAGAACATACTTACGTGTTTCCCGGTAGACAAATTAGGTACAATTTATCAAATTCAAAAAGTTTTCAACCCCCCAGCTCTTAATGCTGTGTTTCCTTCTGGAGCATCAGTGAATGTTTGAACCTTTTTTTAATAATTGTGTTTGAGTCACTCTGTTGTCCTGATGGATCTCAAAATCATATAGTCGCTGCTGGAAAGGGTTCAAATCTAAAAGATGTTGGAACACTCAAGAATTTGCAGGACCCATGGGTTTTTGTAAACATCCTTTATGTTAAAAATATCGTATTCGGGGCAGCGCTAAATAAAAATTAACATGCATTTTGTGTGATCCCTCTTATTTTAAAATTATCCACATTTTCACAGATTCTGTAAGGATGTGTAAACTTTTGAGCAAAACTGTATGTAATGTACATATGTCTTAATTAAATAAGGAAGAAGAAATAGTGAAAATCACAATGCATCACTGCGGTTTGCCCTGAGAGAAGGTTAAAGAATGATTAGATGGATAGAAGTCCCGTAGCAGTTGTCTGAGGAGCGCAGAAGTCCCAAGTGTGAAATGCACACTAGCTGATCAATATTCCTGTCAGGCTACATTAATCTCCATATAGAATGTCACCTTAATGCCAGAGATACACAGTCGTTTCTATTGCTGGGATGCCTGTTAAAAGTGTGGATCAGAGCCAGTGTTTAACTGATGCTTCGCCTGCATTGCCAATCTCAGGGTAGTTTTGAGCCAGCGTTTCACTATATATGGTACGTTTAAGAATGGAAATTTTAAAGAATTTTCAAGTTTAAAGTTCTTCTGTTTGTATTACATTTTCTGTTTTTATTTCTCTTCATGAATTTTTGGAGAAAGGTTTGAGACTTTGAGATTGATAGTCTATTGAGCTATTAAAGAGCAATAAAACTTTTCACATGTTAACTATAAGCTGGCAGTTTTCATATATATATATATATATATATATATATATATATATATATATATATATATATATATATATATATATATATATATATATATATATATATATATATATATATATATATATATATATATAAAAAATAATAAAAGTCCTTGACTATCCTTGACTATTCCCATAAAGCCTATCTAACTTTTGAATCCAAAGACATCCAAAGTAAGCTTAGTGCTTTATCAAAGGGCCATGCACTTAGAGGCCTGTTGAGCCTCCTGAAGATTAGCATGCAGACAACAGGCCTTCAGCTGTCATAGTAACTGCGTTTAAGAGGTTGACTACAGTCATTACAGTACATCTTCTCAAAATCACGGACAGTTGTAAGCAGTTTCATAGATTTTAGTGGAAAGCGAACTGTTGAGCTTAATTCAGGGATAACATTATGATAACTGACAGGTGCTGATATCTCTTCATCGCTGCACCTATTAGTGGGTGGGATATATTAGGCAGCAAGTGAACATTTTGTCTTCAAATTTGATGTGTTAGAAGCAGGAAAAAGGGGCAAACGTAAGGATTTAAGTGAGTTTGACAAGGGCCAAATTGTGATGGCTAGATGACTGGGTCAGAGAATCACCAAAACTGCAGCTCTTGTGGGTTGTTCCCAGTCTATCAAAAGCGGTCTAAGGAAGGAGCAGTGGTGAAACAGCGATGGGGTCATGGGTGACCAAGGCTCATTGATGCACGTTATGAGCAAAAGGCTGACCCATGTGGTCCAATCAAACAGACAAGCTACTGTAGCTCAAATTGCTCAAGTTAATACTGGTTCTGATAGAACATACAGTGCATCGCAGTTTCTCACGTATTGCGGCTGTTTAGCCGCAGACCAGTCCGGGTGACCATGCTGAACCATGTACACTGTCAAAAGCTCCAACAGTGGGCATCAGAACTGGACCACAGAGCAATGGGAGAAGGTGGCCTGGTCTGATGAATCATGTTTTCATCACGTGAATGGCTGGGTGTGTGTACGTCATTTACTTGGGAAACACATGGCAGGATGCACTATAGTAAGAAGGCAAGACCGCAGAAGCAGTGTGATGCTTGGGGGAATGTTCTGCTGGGAAACCTTGGGCCCTGCCATAAATGTGGATGTTACTTTAATACGTATCACCTACCTAAGCATTGTTGCAGACCATGTAAACGGTATTCCCTGGTGGCTGTGGCCTCTTTCAGTAGGATAATGTGCCCTGCCACAAAGCAAAAATTCAGTTTAGGTATGGTTTGAAGAGTACAAAAGTGAGTTTGAGGTGTTGACTCCAAATTGCCTAGATCTCAATCCGATTAAGCATCTGTGGGATGTGCTTAACAAACAAGTCCAGAGATAAAAGATCTGCTGCTAACATCTTCTGCCACAGCACACCTTCAGGCGTCTAGTGGCGTCTATGCCTGTTAGGGCTGTTTTGGCAGCAAACAGGACCAACACAATATTATGAAGAAGGTCACAATGCTATGCCTGATCGCTGTATAGAAGATACTCTGTGCTGCTAAAAAAACTTTAATATGTTCACGTAAATAATGGTGTAGTTTATAGAAGCTTACGCATGCAGGTACAAACAGACAGAACTCTGACTTTCATTATTGCGTGTAGGTGACAGTGAAACAACAAATCCACAACACCTTTGCAGCAGCTGCTATGAATAAACACACAAAGTGGATCTGAAAGAAGTGTTGCGATGATTCTGTGGCAAAGTGCAATTAAAATGAGAAAAACACACTGGGTCGCTCGTTGCCTCTGCCTAAAGATTAGTGCTCTGACTTAATCAAGTGTGGATGAATATAGATTTTTTAAGGGGCTTATTTACCTTTTTATATGGAGACATTCTCTTTTTCTTCTCTGTGTTAGAGGTATTCTTGTACCCCAGTGGGAAATGGGAAAGAATGTTTTGGATCCATTCCAGCTGAAATCCCCACTTGATTAGATTTAATAAGCTTATGGGCCAATCGTAATATGTTTGAAATGATATTGAGGAAGCCTTTCAGAAACCTCTCTTATTACTACAAAAGGACAATAAAATTGGTGCTCAGAGACACAATTTATAAACATAATGTTGAGTTAATGGATATGTAAAATTAGTTTACAATCCAGTGTAAAGAAATCAGAGCATTGTGCAGAGCACTGCACTCCAAAGGGACCAGTTTTGCTTTGCTCAATTGACTTAATTAAAATGAAGTAATTTGAGTATTTTGTAGCAACTTTATATTGTGTGCCGTCAAAACTTGTAAAACAGAAACTTACTTAATTCATTTGCACTACATAAATAATTTACCTTAGTTTTAATGTAGCATTGATGAAAAGACACTGGGTGTTTTTACTTTTTAATCATGATTTGAATGAGACAAGATAAAGGGAGTAAAAGTTGAAATGAAGTATTATTTTCAAGTATAATGCTACACTGTAAAAAAAAAATTCAGGTCTCCATTTGAAAATGTTCTAGTGACCGATCACATCTAAAAAATTTAGTTGGTCAAATTGAATTTCTGTAAATTAGATTGCATTAATTCACAGAAATTCAATTTGGCCAATTGACAAATGTTGATGTGCTCAGTCACTAGAAAATGTTGAACATAACCAGAGGTGGACAGTATCTAGCTCATTTACTTGAGTACTGAACTTAAGTACTCTTTTTGAGTATCTGTACTTTACTTGAGTATTATTTTTTCTGGAAACTTATGACTTTAACGTCGCTACATTTGAAAGACAAATATCATACTTTTTACTACACTACATTTCTATCAAGGTCCTTGAAGTTGAAAGTCGTTTCTGTAGCATATTTGAAAGTCAGTGTATGATTTTTTTCTTCTTTAAAAGGTGTTTGGGTTTTTGCAAAAAGCCTTTCAGGAATTACTCTTGTAGAGTCACATGAAGTTCAATGATTTCACTGCATTTATTTAACACTGATTTATAGTTTATAGCAAAATGGAAAAACGTCGGATGTCAAAATGTTAATTTTGTCGAGTATTCACATAAACAAAGTTGATTATGTCTTAATTGAAGGTAAACAGTTGGGAGAATATCAGATGTGTATCAGTGTATTGGATCCGTGCATTCTGCCTTAAAGTGACGGCAGCTTTGTAAAGAGCTTTGTAACTTTTATACAAGTATTTAAATTTGTTTAAGTTAGTTATATGCTAGTATGTCAGATGAAGCATCACTGACTGGCTTAAATCATGATGGCATAATGTGCATTTATACAACAATAATAAAATAATGCATTGACAAAAAAGGAAATTTACTTTTGATACTTAAGTACTTTTGAAAACAAATACTTCTGTACTTTCAGTCAAGTAAAAATCTGTTTTTACAACTTTCACTTGTAACAGAGTAATATTTGACCAGTACTTTTAGTTTACTCAAATAATGAAGTTGTGTACTTTGTCCACCTCTGAACATAACAAGAAAATGTCACATGGACATGAAACAGAACCAACACACTAGACATTACAGATCCCCCCTCTAAGGACAACTCCCAACACCCAACAGAACCAACCACACTGTAAAAAAAGGCAAATTTTTAACTTTTGCAGTACAATCGACTTGGATGTTTAAGTTATTTCAACTTAAATGTTACACTGACTTTAAAAAATGAGTTACAACTTGTATAACTAATACAAACAAGTTTAACATTTCTTAACTTATTTTGATGAGTTTAAACAATGTAAAAACATGTTGTCATTACTTATTGAACATATAATTTTTTACAGTGCAGTGTGGTGGAGCAGAGACGGTTTTGGGGGATGGATAGTGGGCCAGGTCCATGCAAGGGGATAGGACATGAACCCTGGCAAGGCAGAGATGGGCCTGGGAGCATGGGTGGACCGGAAGTTCAAGGGACCACAGAGGTGCAAGGGACCACAGAGACCCCAGAGCCGCTTATCCAGGTACCTACTAACCCCCCACCCCCCAAATGACCAATGAATTTTGAACAAATGGGTTATTTTAACTCAAAGTAAAACATGTCCTTAAGAGCCACATCCTTAGAATCCACCAGGTGCGTAAGGTCACTAAAATCCTGTAAAAGTGTGACTAATTAAATGTCCATGATTTTAGCTCCTCACGGTGAGGTCCCCAAGTCCCCCTACACACCGTAGGGGGATTTGGGGACCTCACTGTGAGGAGCTAAAGTGAGTTCCTCATGTGGAGACAAGCAAAAAAATCATACAGAATTATATTTTTGTTTTGTTTTGAAAATGCAGAAAGGGTAGATTTAGGGGTAGGGTTGGTGTAAGGGGGTAGAATATACAGTTTGTACAGTATAAAAACCATTACATCTATGGAAAGTCCCCACAGTGTATGTTCAGCAAATGCCAAATCCTTTACCAAGTTTCGTACCATTTCGATGAGGGGAGAAAAAAATTACTGAAGAGCACCAGAGGGTTAAACCGAGGTGGCAAAAGTCACTCATTTTCATATGCTCATCACTCATTTGCTTGCAATCCATTGTCAAAACTGCAAAAAAAACTGCAAAAAAAGCATGGTGATCATAGCTTCAGTTCAGTTTTTGAAAGTCAGGATTTGAACCTGGATCCCCTTTCACACTAAATGAAAGCTGTACCAGACTAACACATTTTATATAATCAACTCGTAAAAAACTTTTTTTTTCTGTTTTCTTATTTCTGAGGACTGTGAATGGTGCCCCCTTCAAAAAGCAGTGCATGATGCCTCTGAGAATAAGCACTTAATTCATCAGCACTATCATGCATCTACCTGCACCACTGCTATTCCAACAGATTCCTGAAGTGACCAGGGCATGGTGTCTGTCTTCAGAATGTAAACTCTATAAGCTGTTAAGCTAGATAACCTTTATAAATGGTTGCTAAACCTTTTTTTTTTTTTTTTACTTTTAGTTTGATATGGACTTTTTACGGCGAAAAAAATCTGTAGAAATTATTGTAAACCTCTCCCCGGAAAGGAATACTTGGTAATGGATTTGGTTTTTAAAAGGTTTGATAGTATTTCTATGGAAATGGAACATGCTTGATGTTCAACCCTCGATGTCATGACACACTGGGCAAGCAATTTTCCTTTACTCAGTAATTTGCAGGAGACCTCTTCAGAAAGGCTGTAAATAGTTTAATCACAGTTTATGACTCTGAGTCTGAGTTATTTTTGGTTAAGCAGCAAACTAGATCTTTTTACCTCCCGATATTTAATGATGTGCTTTTTCCCTTTTTTTTATTCAATTGATTTTCTCAGAAATCTGCTCCAACTAACGTCTTAATATATTTTAGGACAGACTGTGTGGATTACAAGCTTTAAACATCAAACTACAGGGTGCATCTTTGATTAATAGGTGCTTCATCTACACGGTTCTTATAAACTAGTTAGAGGCTTCCCTTTTATTTGGGCCTGGCAAGCTGATCCATGGCTAATGTGCAGCACTCCAGTGGCATGTATCATTGCAAGCCGAGGGAAAGATGTTAGCTGGGGACTTATTTGAGTAGAACGCTGACAGCATGGCGAGAAAGATCGAGAGTTTGGGAATAAACTTAGCCATATCATTAGGCAAAAAAGTTCATCAGAAGTTACACTTGGAATTAAAAAAAAAATGTCTGCAGAAGTAGAAGTATCTGCAGTGAATCCACAAAATGTCACCTCTTCTCTACTCCACACAGATTTTTCAATCTATGTATATGTGAAGTTTCACAGAGTGTTAATTAATATTCACTTGTGAATGCAACCAAACAAATGTAATCATTCATGTGAACAAAATTATGAGTTCATATTCAATGTGTAATGTTTGAAGAATTTCATACACTGCTACCTGCAGTTTCTGTCATGTACTGACTCTCCTATAATTGTTATTTTGATGTCTGAGATTAAATATTAATTTTAATCTCTGCTTGGAAACAATGGAAGAGATTACTTAAATAAGAAAAAGATTAAGAATTGATGTAGCATAGAAGTGTAGGTTTAAGTTTTAATGGAATTATCCTTAAGATCTTATCAAATTATGTTACCTGTCATTCATTTGAATTCAGTTTAAATTATTGCCTTGAACTCGTTTCATCTTTTAGAATAATTCTCTTTTACTACTGCTTTTTGAGTTCATTTGGTAAACTGTCTATCAGTGAACTGCAATTTTTCTGAGCATTCGACCAATTTTTTTTAGTTTAATAAGGCTTCAGATATTCATAGCGTTACACATACGATGGTGCCACTGCCGTGGGTCACCAAAGACAACGTGCTGATGTGTTTATTTCTTTTTACTATAAAAATTTTCATCCTGCTTCGTTGGTTCAGCGGCGCCTGGAGACCTGACATCAATTTCAGCCTGTCTTCCGATATGCAGCAGAGAAATGTTTACTTCTGGATAGCTGGGACCTCTATGCCATGAAGGTTGCGTGCTGTATGGTATCTCTTCTCCACTGCATCTGGACTTTCACCTGCTGCTGTTTGTATTCAAGAGTGAGTGTGTCATTTCGGCTCATCTTTCACTCTCCTCGCAATCTTGTTACTTAAAGCTGAGGGGGTCAAAGTTTAGTACTGAATCGTCATGAGCTGACCACTGCCAAAGCCTCTGAGAATTTGGATGTATTACGTTAGCCCTCAAGGGTGCGTTCTATTTATTCCATTTGTCAATTTCTATAGATATGGAGGAAGAAGGAGATTTGTTCAAGCACTGTGAAAAATGAGAGTGTGTCTCAAGCCGTCATACTTTCACAGTGATATTTCTGAAACCAAAGAGACCGCTAAAAGGGGAAAACTGCCATGTAGATGTGAGGAATAAATTTGTCCACACAAAAATACCCCTTCAAGAACATATTATGTTGAAGGGTTAGTCCACACAAAAAATTTGAATTCTGTCATCGTCATTTCATTCCAAACCCATAAGACTTTGCCTAAATATTTTACATTCTTTACAATATTGTTATATTATTTGTTATATGTGTTTGTGATAAAGTTCGTTATATTCAGAAAGGAAGAAGACAGGGGTCGGCTTTGACTGGGACTCGCTTTTATTCAGTCTCTTTAAACTCAAAACAAAACAAACGCTCAGTGGCGTGACTCTCTTCTTTATGGTGTGTATCGCTCCTTTAATGATCCTCTTTGTAACAGCTTAGGTTCTCTCTCTCAAGGCCAACAGTCGCAAAGTCCTAGTCCAACTCTCTCTCTCAACTCTCTCCCGGGCCGCGGCTTAAATGTGCTCTCTCCACGCCAATCACTGCAATCAGAGACAGGTGCATTAAACCAATCAGAGTCTCATCTCCCATTCCCTTTAAAGTCAGCATCAAACGCAAGTTGAGATCGTCTTTTTCTTGTGACGTATATCTGAGTGTCACGGCCTCTGAAATTAGAAAAAAAAAATTGGCCGGGGCTTGATTACATCCTTCTGGAATTGATTGGATCGTTGGAAGTTGGGTGTTGTAAACAAAATGGAGGCAGATTTGAATGCTAGCGACAGGTGTCTGAGAGGCGGTGCAGAAACATCACAAAGTGATAGCATTTATCCCAATTTTTGGCGTCCTCATGAACGAACTTACGAATCATCGTTTTCAACGTGCGATTAAATCTTTCTACCAGCCCGTCTGTTTGTGGTTGAAAGACGCTGGTACGAATAGATTTAATGCCCAACAATTCATACATTTCGTGGATTGTCCGTGACATGAACGCCGTGCCTTGATCGGTGAGAATCTCTTTCAGGATTCCCACCCGGGAGATTAGGGAGAACAGTGCACTCGCAACACTTTTCGCTGAAATGTTGCGCAGTGGCACTGCCTCCGGATATCGCGTTGCATAATCCACTAGGACTAAAGCAAAGCGATGTCCGCGAGCTGACCATTCTAATGGCCCGATGAGGTCCATACCAATTCTTTCGAAGGGGACCTGCATCAAAGGAAGGGGGCACAATGGTGCTTTTGGTTGGGCCAGTGGGTTTACCAACCGACATTCACGACAAGACGCACACCACCGGCGTACATTCTCGTGAATGCCAAAAGAATCGGGCCATGAGAAGGTTTAGGGTCGCTGTTTGCCTTAAATGCCCGGCCATCGGATTGTAATGAGCCGTCTGGAAAAGCTAACAACTGGGTTGTAGTCTGCTTTGTCTGGGCGTCTTGGGTCACCCGATACAACATGTCTTTTAACAGAGTAAAATAGGGAAAAGTAAGCGGTTGATCAGGACGCATGAGATGGCCGTCGATGGCACAGACCTGATTAAACGCATTTTTTAGCGTTTCGTCCTTGGTCTGTTCCAAGGGAAAATCATCGCGTTCCGAAAACACTGGCGTTTCCGGACCACTCTGTTCCCCTGGATCAGTGCCCAGTGGTCTCGGCTCGACCTCCCCCACCTGAGCGACCGCCACCTTCCCACTCTCTTGTTTTCCCCAAGAGGCATCCACAAAGGGCCGAACGAACTCGTCCAGGGTCAGGGTCCGGAACCGCTGCTGATGTTGTTCTGGGGTCCGGCCGACCCGCTGAAGGATGGCATGCTTCAGGTCGTCGTAGACCAGGAGATTCTGGACAGGCAGTTGGTGGGCGGCTACCTGGGCCTCTCCAGAAAACAGGCAGTAGCCTCATTGGCCAGTCCACTTTGGGCCAATCCCGATACCCGGCCGCCCGCTCGAAGAGCTCGATAAAGGCCTCTGGGTCATCCTTCGGACCCATATTTGCCAGCGGCACGGAGGCGGCCGAGTCGATGTTCTGTCTCTGGGGAACGGCCCCAATATCCCGCTCCATCCAGCTCCGGAAGAGCTCGCGGTCTTCATGCTGGGCCGTGAAAAGAGCTTCGAAACATTTCTGCTGTTCCTCCCTCACGGCGGACAGGTCTTGATGGTGCTCTTGGTGAAGACCGGCGAGCGATTGGACAATGTCGGCAATTGGTGTCTTCGGCGGAGATTGCATGGCGGCGGCTCTCTTCTCCCTTCCAGGGTTTCGGCACCAGTGTGATAAAGTTCGTTATATTCAGGAAGGCAATCACTGCAATCAGAAACAGGTCTTCGTCATCTGTGCTTGACCTACTTACCTGCCGCTCCGCGATTTTTTATTTTTGGGTTAACTATCCCTTCAATATTCAAAGAAAAAAAAAAGTCCAGATAACCCAAACTTATATAATCGAAAAAAGTAATAAAGGTGCCGTAAAAGTATTCCATATTAATCGCGAGGTTTACTCAAGTCTTGTGAAAAGACTAAAACCTTCTAGGCTTTATTAAACATATCTTATTTTATGTTGAATATTAACCAAAGTCTTATGGGTTTAGAAAGACATGAGGGTGGGAAATTTATGATAGATCATTTTTGTGTGAACTATCCCTTTAATGCATTTTAATGGAAAAAAAAGTACACTTTTCACAAGAAAAAATATTTTCTGGTATAAACACAATTGGTTACAATTTTGTTTGAGTGCTAAATTGCATGTATGCAAAAGCAAAAGAGGAAAATGTGTTAGAAAGTAATTCCTTGCACCATCTTGCGTCATTTATTGAAGTGAAGAAGGAAAACCTTCTCAATCTCTTCTTACTTTTTGGGATTGTGTTCAGTTTAACTGCAATGAGCTGCTTCAGTACCTCAGTTCAGACTTAGAGAGAAAGAAAGAGAGAGTCTCCAAGGTGATTATAATAGTTAAAGGTTAATTTGAGTGTTGGAGCCCCAGGGCAGAACTCTGAATAGAGCAGTATGGACTCAGACACAGAACCCCGAGCCGATTTAATTACAGAGAACAAGCTCCACTCACACGGTGGAAAAGGGCACTCACAAAATGATGCCCTCTCAAGTGGAGCGTACTGAAAGGTGATGGTCTCAAAGATGATGCTCAGAAGTGTTGTGGGAGACAAAACCTTAAGAGCCAGCTGTTCTTAAACATCTCATCTGCTCTGCAGGGGTGTGATCAAGATGTGTGGCCTACAGTGGCCCTAGACACCTCCAAATTCGACACCATTATTGCCTGACTCAAGTCAGAAGTAAGACCTTCATTGATGTGGCATAAATGCAGTAGCAATTTGTCAACTCTGTACACATTCATTTTCAGTTGTGGGCAGCAACAGCCATTGACAATGTTTTTGCACCAGTTTCTTTTTTACATATAAATATTTGTCAAAGGTGCCCTAGAATGAAAAATCAACCTTGCCATAGTGACATAATAAGAGTTTAGTAGATGGACATCACATACTGTCTCAAACACCATTGCCTCCCTTCTTATGTAAATCTCGTGCATGAAAAACACTTCTCAACTCCTCACTTCTCAATATACCGCCACTGGTGATGCAATCGCTGTGGATCATATAATATGTACACCCCCAACATTTGCAATTGTCCGAACATGTTCATTGTCAGGCGGAACTGACGGAGCCGAATCATCGGGACTGCAGGTAAACAAGCGACACGCGAGGATAGCAAAAACGGCAGCTCTCATGGACACCGATGTCATGTTCCAGGCTGTGCAGGAGATGTAAGGACTTTTCAAATGTTAACAGTCATGGTTGAGGTTTATTATAATCGGATACCCCAACAGTTAATTCAAAATAATTTGTTTTTTCGGCCCATTTCAAGCAAGCTTCGCTCAGTGTCTAAAACTGAAGAAAGGGGCAATTACAACTGTATTCCTGCAAGCAGTAAGTAGTCATTTATCCACTTATTGACTAGCTGTTTTAACAATTTCTGATTAAACTGAAAGTTTTCTAGAGGGACAGCATTGTCTACATAACGCAAGATGCGGACCTCCTTTATATTAGGTGGCCTTAACTACTATGTACTAACATTTTAACTAATAATTTGATACAATGCACTTATTGTGTACATACATGTTTTTACATTGTACTTACATTTGAAAAATACCTGCATGTAATTACGTCTGTAATTGATTTCTGTAGTTACATTTGTAATTACACATTTGGCACTTCCCTTAAATCTAACTATCTATACTATACTATCTATACTATCTATCTATACTTACCCACACCACCACAGCTGTCCCTAAATCTACCCATATCCCACCTCAATATCAGAAAAAGTGCTTTGCAATACAATTTGAACACATTAAGTACATTGTACTTATTTTTTGATGTAAGTACATAGTACTTAAGGCCACCTAATATAAAGTAGGGCCAAAGATGCAAGTACAGTAAATATGGAAATATAGGAAACTCCAAGTACCATACAAAACTAAATAGTGTGTCTAATGACAAAGGTTAAAATTATTTGATATTACAAAATACAACCGTAGATACGTTGCTTACAGATCTTTCACTCGATCCTTCTAGCAAACATAACCTTTTCTAACATATAAGGTAAAACGACAGTCATTTGACAAGGCTATTCATTTAGTAAAAATATAAGTTATATATTTATATTTTTGAGAACTGAAGTAGGTCTATGATATTTTTGCATGCTTGTATTTCAGAGTACATCACTGCATAGCCTACATTGTGACTAACATTATATAAACATGCAATATCGTTGACGAAAAAAGACAGGTCTAAAATGTAGACTGAATGACACTAAGCAGAACATCTCAAATGGAGATTGCTAAAATGCAGCCTACTTGTTTATTGGTGTTTTCAGATCATCCGCGTGCAAGAGAGCTTGTGTTCGTGCGGTTGCCAGATTGGACATGTTTAGGTAAAACACCGAATAGTATACGTGTTCTTTTCACAGAAAAGCTCTGATTGGGGGATTTAAATTAGGTACTGAAATCGAGCTCTCTCTCGCGTGCGGATGAGACCCTCTATGTACATATCAGAGAACAATTTAACATATTGTTTCAACTCATTCTAGGGCACCTTTAATGTTGAAAACATGGCATGAAGAATTCATATGTGTATCTAATAAAAGGCTGGTGGGTGTAAATGTCTTTACTGTTACCTTTGCTCAATTTATACATCCTTGCCAAATAAAAACATTGATTTCTTGATTAAATTAATAAAACAAACTCTTACAATCCAAAAAAGATAAAACATGATATAAAATAAGATAAATGTGTTAAAACATTGCCTAATCTCATTAACCCAATATTGTGTATTGTCTTGTCTCATGACCTCAGGGTATGTTTACAAAACTGCAGTGTACTAAAAACTGAAATTTTTTTTGCATACAGACGACAGCATTGTCAAAATTATCCTCGTTCACATAGATCACCGAAAACTACTAAAAAGCCAGGCCAGTAGTTGGCGATGTAAAGAAGCACTAGGTGCCTTGACTAAAGATGTAATAGGCATGCGCATGACGTCACCGTTTTCACAAATTCACATTTTTGCTGTTTACATGGCGACGATAACATAATTGTTTTC
Organism: Pseudorasbora parva; assembly: GCF_024679245.1. Lineage (NCBI taxonomy): Eukaryota > Metazoa > Chordata > Actinopteri > Cypriniformes > Gobionidae > Pseudorasbora > Pseudorasbora parva. The sequence goes on from NC_090174.1 coordinate 49,804,536, forward strand.
AAACAACACGTTCTCACACCCAACTTGAACATATTGACACTCGGTCACACTCTGACTTTTTAATCCGCAGGGTATTCCCTTTAGTGGCATTTTTTGATTTGCATGTTACTCCATTGCTTTCAATGAGAAACCTTTGGCATCATACACAGTGTTAGGCATGGGAATGTTATCATCATGATGAAATTATATAAGTTTATTGGGTTATAATTTTGCCATCATTATATGTTGAAGTGTGATTCTCAATTAAATCAGCCAGCATAATTTTATTTACATTAAATAAAAATAAATAAATAAATAAATAAATTATATATATATATATATATAATTTATTTATTTATTTATTTATTTTTATTTTTATATATATATATATAGTTACGGGTTGTTGTCCCAAGGAAGGAGATACCAAGACTTCCAAACTCCAAGACTCTTTATTACCAATATACTTGACTTCACCAGGAACGTAGAACACTCGAGAAACATGAACAACAACACGTATGTATAACTGAGACCGGACGAGGAAGGAATGAACATGAGGGAACTAAATAGACAGGGCTAACGAGGGGGACAGGTGGAACAGATGAAGACACAGAGCTGACATTACTTAACAGACCAGGGAGCTGAACTGAGGCGGGAAACTGAGAACAAAGGAATATGTGACAAAACAGAAAACCAGGACGTACAGGGGAAAATTCAGGAGACGATGACATAACGTGACATAATTCCCCCCTCCTGGTACGCACGTCTTCTGGAGGCGTCGGAGTGGGCTCTGGAGGCGTCGGAGCGGGCTCTTGAGGTGGCGGAGCGGGCTCTGGGCAGCCTGGGTGCGGCTCTGGGAGCAGCGGAGCGGACTCTGGAGGGAGCGGAGCGGATTCATGAGGCTGCGGAGCGGGCTCTTGAGGGGGCGGAGCGGGCTCTTGAGGCGGCGGAGCGGGCTCTTGAGGCGACGGAGCGGGCTCTTGAGGCGGCGGAGCGGGCTCTTGAGGTGGCGGAGCGGGCTCTGGGCAGCCTGGGTGCGGCTCTGGGAGCAGCGGAGCGGACTCTGGAGGGAGCGGAGCGGATTCATGAGGCTGCGGAGCGGGCTCTTGAGGGGGCGGAGCGGGCTCTTGAGGCGGCGGAGCGGGCTCTTGAGGCGGCGGAGTGGGCTCTGGAGGCGTCGGAGCGGGCTCTGGAGGCGTCGGAGCAGGTTCTGGAGGCGTCGGAGTGGGCTCTGGAGGCGGCGGAGCGGGCTCTTGAGGCGGCGGAGCGGGCTCTGGGCAGCCTGGGTGCGGCTCTGGGAGCAGCGGAGCGGACTCTGGAGGGAGCGGAGCGGATTCATGAGGCTGCGGAGCGGGCTCTTGAGGGGGCGGAGCGGGCTCTTGAGGCGACGGAGCGGGCTCTTGAGGCGGCGGAGCGGGCTCTTGAGGCGACGGAGCGGGCTCTTGAGGCGGCGGAGCGGGCTCTTGAGGCGGCGGAGCGGGCTCTTGAGGCGGCGGAGCGGGCTCTTGAGGCGGCGGAGCAGGTTCAGCCCAGAGATCTATAAGCCAGCCCTCTTCTGGCTCTTATGTGGTGGTGGCGATCATCTGGCTGGGCGGCGTGGTTCTTCTGCGGGCCCTCCTCGGCCTCCTTGACCGCTTGACAGACGTAGTGGGCTCGTGGAGGGTTGGAACTCTGGACCGCCCAACTCGGGAAGCGCTTGGGTGGTCTCTCGGAGCGCTGGGGCGGACTCTCGGAGTGCTGGGGCGGACTCTCGGAGCGCTATATGATATAAAACACAGGATTTAACATGCAGATACACAATTTATTAAAAAAGTAAAAATATTCCAAATGTTCCGAGGCCAAACGATTGATTTGTGTGAAGAAAAGACCAATCACTGTCTCCATCTGCCATGCATACTATGCAGAAAATAAAAAAAATGCCGCCTGAAGAATCGTTACGTCAACTTTCATTGTGATATTGCATCGGCTCTCATATGTCTCGTGACCAAGTGTGCCACATGACTCCTGAAAAGTAAAGCCAAAACTTCTCGATCACCCAGAGGAGGCTGAATGCAGAATATGTAACAAACCATGCCCCCTCCATGTAATGTAATGGACATGAGACAAACTAAATCAAATTACACTTTCATTTTTTTTTTCTAAAGATGGTTTCTGTCCCTTTAGGCAGTTTTTATCGCGGTGATGTTGGTTCAAGTGTTTGGTTTTAGTTAGTGTAACGGAGGCCAGCTAGCATTCCTCTGACCTCAAGAGATGCTCTAGCGACTGACACTTGAGGTTACAGCATTTAGCCTCCTTTTTAGAGCGTCCGACACTCGTGCCCTGGTGACCCTGGATCGACTCCTGCTTGGAGCTGCTGGTTCGAACAGGAGGGGTTACTTTGGTGCCGTGACCTGGGTGGAGTGAGTGTAATAGAGGCCACCATTTTCACAAATTCACATTTTTGCTGTTTACATGGCGACGATAACATAATTGTTTTCAAACAACACGTTCTCACACCCAACTCGAACATATTGACACTCGGTCACACTCTGACTTTTTAATCCGCAGGGTATTCTCTTTAGTGCCATTTTTTGATTTGCATGTTACTCCATTGCTTTCAATGAGAAACCTTTGGCATCATACACAGACGTGTTAGGCATGGGAATGTTATCATCATGATGAAATTATATAAGTTTATTGGGTTATAATTTTGCCATCATTACATGTTGAAGTGTGATTCTCAATTAAATCAGCCAGCATAATTTTATTTACATTAAATAAAAATAAATAAATAAATAAATTATATATATATAGTTACGGGTTGTTGTCCCAAGGAAGGAGATACCAAGACTTCCAAACTCCAAGACTCTTTATTAACAATATACTTAACTTCTGGAGGAGATTGAAGCTGTAACTATAATCTCTATATTTCCATAACTGTTTATTTCACAAAATGTTGTTGATTAGGCGGGAGTGTGAGCGAGGCCTTGATATCGCAGTTCTATTTCGCACTCACTACTGTGCAGACCCAGGCTCCAAGTTGCTACTGTGCAGATTATTTTGCAATAAATACCTGACTGTACTTTTGTTTGCCCGTTATGTGTTTTATATTGTTTCGAAGTGGGTAGGTTTAGGGTAGGAGTGGGGTTAGTGGCTCCAAAATATAAAAGTAGCCTATAAATATTTATAAAATCATATCTACTTTTACAAATGCGAAGAATTATATGTCTTGATCTGCCGAATAAGGCAAACAACTAAAAGAAATGGAGTACCCTGTGCATCGAAAAATGACGCTAAAGAAGTACCCTGTGCGTTAAAAAACTACACAGGTCATGATCAGTTGGATGTGAGAACGTGTTGTTTCAAAAATGTGCACTTTGAAACCCGTTTTCAAAAGCTTGCATTTAAACGTTGTGTAAACAGTATTTGTATACATATTATTGTATAAAATTTTATTATAGAAGACTTTATATAATACAAATATTACATATATACAACCAACCATGTGCCAGCCATGTTGGTTTGCATTACAATTCACTAAGTGTGGGAGTCAGAGCTTGGTAGGACAAAGATTTTTATTTGTATTTATTGCTACCATAGAAACCAATGTGTGTAGATACAAACCCTAAATTTGTTCTGCATACTTCTATGCTTGTTGTATACAATGTATTGCAAAAATTCAAATGCATACATTGTGTGGTTGGAAAGATTGCTTGAGCCAGTTCTTCTCTCTGGGTCAGTGACAGTGCAAGTGCAGATTTGACTTTTACAGTGTGGATTTTTCTTTCCCTTTTGTTTTTGGTGTCTGGTTGAATAATATGTAACTCACCTGTAACCAAACTCACTACTTGTGTCTACTGTCATCCTTTTCTCTCTCACACACACTCTCAGTATCTTTCACACACTGTCACATGGTCTCTATCTCTTCACACATTTTTCTCTCTCTCGCTCTCTGTGCCTTTACCTGAGGGCCTTCAGTCCAGCAGGAGTAACTTAATCTTGTCGGGTGAGTCTGGGTCAAGTGTCTAATCTGGTCTCGGATGAAAAGCAAACTGAAATCGTTGGCGCAAGCACACAGGTCTAGCCTGGTGGAATTGGTTTCTTTTGCATTTTCGAGTGTGTCATTTATATTTCATTAGAGGGGAAGGACAAGGCATTAAATAGATGTGGCTGTGTAGAGGATGCTGGGGAAAGGATTGACCACCCGACGGGCCCGGCTCAGTGTAATCAGGGTCAAACATACAATGTAGAACATGGTCCGGAACATCACTGTTCATTACACTGACGTGAGCAGAGCTGCATCCACGCAGGGAGACGTGTCTAGTGCCGTAGGGGTGTAAAGACTAGAAAGAACATTTCTCTTTTGGCTCCTGATCCCAGAGTGATTTGAGCTTTAAATCAGCTAGGCTGAGGACATTTTTGTTGCAGGTATGTGCTTGAAGGACAGGGCCAGTGGTTATGATTATAATATTTTCACTGCATTTTTTAGAAAAGAGATAATAAAGTCAATAAGGAGTTGAGAGTGTGATATAACGAAATGTCACTTGAGCGACATCCAAATACATAGAGATATACATTGAATATAAATTTCTATGTTTCTTTATGTATCTCTTACTCTCTTGAAGGAATATTAACATGGCATACCTGTTTATTATTACTTTTTTTTAAATGCATGTATCTTATGAACAATTAAATGGAGCTAAACTCTGCAGGACAGTGGCCCTCCGGGACTAAGCCCAGGGCCCCGAACACCATGGGGCCCCGAGACAATTCTCTTTTGCGTTATCATTTTTTTTTTTTTTTGGATCGAGGTAATTATGTGTACGTTGAGCATCGTTGTCACACACCCGAATCGAGTAACAGCGGACACCCAGTACATCATCACCTCAACATATCGAACGAAAATGTAAGAAAATATGACAGTGGGGCGAATCTATCGGGGCGGCAACTGCCATCCCAAGAAAGACCATTGCCATCCCATCTGCCACCCCAGCAGTGATCCCAAATTCCCAATATATAAAATATAAATAGTTTCCTCTACCGATTTACATTAGCGGCACTTCAAATGTGATGAGATAATAGCAAGAAAACACGTCTTTCTATTATTGTGTGTAGTCCAACAAATGACTCCTATGAACTGCTTAGATCTGCAATGCAAATAGTTTGATCACGAATAGATCGGCTGTTATATATTCCGTCCCAATGTTAACAGATTACAGCTTTCCCACTGCACACGGATGCGGTCCGGCAGTCCTTTCCAGGAGTGGTGCGTCGGCAGCAGCACGTCGATCGTTTCTGCGCCAAGTCTATTTTTTGCTGTGCTGGACGCACTGAATTAAAGTGACAGAACGTTGTTCGAATTAAAATAAAGTGATGTGAAAATCTGGTTATTTCACCACAGATGCATATAATTTAAAGTCTAATCTGTTTCAATGACTTTTAGCCTTGGGTAAAGCAAGGGAAAAGACACATTTAGGTAAATAGGGAGACATAATGGAGAGCTCTCGTCCTTTCTTGAAGGTGGAGAAACAGTTGTTTATGACTTGCAGGATTTCTTAAAAGATTTAAAATGGCACTGCATGTACGTATTCAAACTCAAACTGATTTTATGAAGTTTCCTGATTCACGATTTTTGTGTAAAATACTTCAAAAAATCTGTAACAATCAAAATGCCTGGCTTCAGAAGAATTATAATTTATATGACTTATAAGATTACTTTTATAGTACCTTTATGGTGCTTTTTTTTTAGCTTGACAGGATACAATTTCATAGTATGGAAGAAACAGTGATTGTATAGAGGGGAAAAAAGAGAGAGACATTTCTCAAAATATCTTTTATAAAATGTTTATATTGAATGACATCATGATGAGTAAATTATGAAGTTTCATTATTTGGTGAACTCTCTAAACAACTGGTAAAGATGAATTTAGAAAGATAGAAAACTGAAGGAAGGACAATGAGAGGGAGATGATGCTGGAACGGTGAAAATGAAGACCCATTTAGATAAAGAAAATGTATGGCGCGAGGAATGTTTGGCCTAATGTCCTTGTAAGCTGGATGTTGACAGTTCAATCTGAGCTTTATTAGAGCGCACAGATCAAGATAAAGACTCTATTCGCACTATTACTACCGCTAGTTCACTTTCAATCTCCTTTACACATATTTTCTGTTTCCTGCGAAATGAACGGCCACCAACCTGCAGTAATATAGTTGTTCAGCTATTAGAGGGTTTTGACAAGCAAGTAATATTAAGGCAAACTCATCACCTCATGTGATCCTGCAAATGAGACACTGTTATAGTCTATCCCAGAATCCTCCTTGTCGCACAATGAGAGAGAACAGAACAGTGTCATGTTAATGAGAAGGAGAGATGAATGTGTTTGATGAAGCATATCAGAAACAGGTGAGGTTACACGAGCGAGCGTGTTCAGGATCCTGCAGGTGTGATATCGGCGTATGCGAGTGTATTCTCCTAGCAGCCTGGTTAATGAAAGCAAATCGGACTTTGTGTCTGCCGGCGCTGTCTGATAACACCAAAAAGGAAGAACACATCCGAATGCAGTAGCTCTCAGTGAGAGATTCACAAATGAAGAAACACACACACACACAGCCGTCCTCAGGTTGTCAGGACGATGAAGATGTCTGCAGGGTGAAAGCTAAATCAGACTTTAAATGACAGACTCACTGCTGGATTTCTTAATCATTAATGACAGAAAATTCTGTCATTGACTGGGAAAGATTTAATATACATACATATATATATAGCATAGATACATTTATTTTGGAAGAAGATGATGACTTTTTTTATAGCATTTATATATAATATATAATTATATATATATATATAAAAAAAATATATATATAAGCATTTTTTATAAATAAAAAATAAGCATTTATATACCACTTGGTCAGTGGTAAATCTGGGAAGATGAAGTCTCTGTTTGCTTCCAATTGTATCTTATTGATATGGAAACTTGTTTCCGCCTTCCAATTTTTTAAAGATAATTGTAACTTTTTATCTCATAATTTTTAGTTTTTGTGAGTTATAAAGTCCAATTCTGAGGAAAAAAGACTGGCTTTATCAAAATTTGCAAGTTCTTTATATAAACTTGTATATATATTTATATACATTTATAATTGCGACTTCATGTAGTTCTAAGGAGGAAAAGTCAGAATTGTGAGTTAAAATGTCCTGATTAACTTTTTTATTTTTTATTAAGTGGCAGAAAACAAGCTTCCATACATTGCTGTCTGTTCTTGGAGACAGAATTCTCATTTGAGAAAAGATAGGAATGAAATATAAATCAGTGATTTTTTTAGTATTATTTATAGGCCTATATTTATAGTTAATAATATTAATGAATTACCTCTTATTTGTATATGTTCGGTTTTAATTTGAATAATTGGGTAAATTGTTTGTAATTTCTCACATGCATTTGTCATTTTACTAGTTTTTGTTCTTTTTAAATATTACTGTTTAGATTTCAGTTTTCATTTTAGTTGGTTTTAGTTTTTATTTATTAGCAATTAGCCATTTTAGCTCAACTTAAACTTATTTGTAACAACAACAAGTCTTTTAAACCTTTTCGCTTATACTGAATTGTCTTCTCATTCCATCATACTGCATGAGATACCCCGGGAACACATTTCCTGGTCATGGTGATCTGGGCACTGACTTCCTCTGGGGTTCTGCATGTAAAAACAGCGAGTCTGTGAGTAAGCAGAAATGCTGTTAAGTGCAGGAGGTCTGAGTCAGAGTGCTCCTGGCATGTGCAGAACGTCATCTCTCTGCAACGGTGAGTAAACAAAGTGTTTTGACTTCTGCCAGGAGGAATAGACTGTGTCAGCGACGTCTGCCTCTCTCAACTTCTTTCTTCTCTCTGTTTCTTTCCTTTCTCCCTTTCTCTCTTTTTCCTTTCCTCACATTCTCCATGGAACCATCATATCCACTTTCCTGTTTTCTATTTGCATGCAAATAATGAAAAAAAAAAAAAAACAAAAAAAACAAGCTGATAATCAAATTAATGTGAATGTGAATGTGAACGGAAGAAACTGCAACCAACAGATTAACTGTGACTTACAGTGTTTAATTGCTGGGGTCTATACAGAAGCAAATTTGCATTTGTGTGTGACTATGTATGAGTGGCAAAATGCCAAGCGGCTTCCAGTCGTCTCCCTCAGAGAGTGTTTCTGGGAGTGTAAATTCTGAGATGAGACAGCTGAAAGCACCGAACGCACACATGTTGAAGGTACAGGAACTAAACAAAGTCCTTTATTCAGATTGCTCTGTTGTTCCGAGCTAAAGTGGTCCCAAACTGTTTTGGACCCTTAAGTCTTAAAAAACTTTAAAGGGGTGATTCATTGAGAAATCAACTTTTCCTTGAGCTTTTAACATACGGAAAGTATTCAGAACCCGTTAAATTTAAATTTTAATTGCTCTTTGTTATATTGCATTTGCTAAAATCATTTAAGTTAATTTTTTCTCAATAATGTAAGCCCTGAGCTCCTCCAGGACTGTCGACGCCGACACCAGTAAGTCTGCCCTATCTAGCCCAGACCCTCGTGACCGGCCGGGTGCCGCCATGTGCATGGTTCCCCCTCCGGGCGACCCCCACATGTATATTTCCACCGTAAGCCTCCCTGAGCGGATGTCTTTCCCTCGGCAAGACTGGCAGCCTTGCCACTCCTGGGGTTAAAAATCCACCTTCGGCTGGTACCCCAGAGTTCTTCTATATGCAGCCCCCGCGGGTCATATGTGTATTCTTAAGTCCTCCCTATGGGTAGGCATCTTGGTGCAGACTTCCATCTGGAATATGCTTTCCAGTGTACCTTGGTATACCTTTGTTAGATGGGAGTCCTTCTTCCGTACTCGTCTTTCGACAGGGACCTCACGTCTACGCAGGGCACTGGAAGACAGCCGACTGGCGTGATTTTATTTGGACCCCCATTCGTCAGTCACTGGCGTTACTCGACTGACTGAACGAAAGGGAACGTCTCGGTTACGCATGTAACCCTCGTTCCCTGAGGAGGGAACGGAGACGTAACGTCCCTCTGCCACATCCACTGTACCGCTGGTACGGTCGGGAGTTCAGTCTTGGCTCATCAGCAGGTAACATAATGCGAACATGTCAGCGCACTTCCTGTTATACCCACACGTTGGGGCAGAGTCCGCTCTGCAAATTCAGCATTTCCATGGCATTGGCACTGGCATTGGCACTGCCATTGGGCGCTTTCTTAGGCCATCGAAGTTGATAGGCTTGTAAGCGAAACCCCCATTCGTCAGTCACTGACGTTACGCCTCGTTCCCTCCTCAGGGAACGAGGGTTACATGCGTAACCGAGACATTCTCCTGGCCTCCTTCTCCTTTTCATGACGTAACTGGTACCCAGATTTTCCTCCAGACATTTTCAGTCAGTTTTACTTCCACTGTAACTTTTTGTAACTTCAACTGTTATCAGAGCAGCCTTAACTTTTTCTTCTCTGGTTCTGTTCAGCTGGAGTGATTGCAATTTTTATTGGATCTCTCTGCTGAAATTACACAAATTTTAGGGAGGGGAGAGAAAGGTAATTTGGAAAACTTCTTTAACTACATTGCATTTTTTGTGAGTTTCATTTAACTCTTAAGCATACAATGTATATATTTTAATGATTCACAAGAGTGGGGGAGTATATAGCATGACTGCTGCATAATTGCACCTTTCACAACCTAGCTATGGCCCTGAATGCAGTTGATTTAAAAAAAAAAAAAAAAAAAAGTTTCTACAAGGATGCATTCAATTGATCAAAAGTGACAGTAAAGGCTGTCAATCACAGTACACAAAATGCATCACAGTCTCCACAAAAATATTAAGATAAGAATATTAAAGATTTCTGAAGGATTTTCTGACACTGAAGACTGGAGTAATGATGCTGAAAATTCAGCTGCAAAGCCATCATAGGATTACATTTTAATTACATTTCAAAATCATAACAAAATAGAAAAGTTATTTTAAATTGTAACATTTTAATAATTTGAATGTATTGTTGATCAAATAAAGTGAGCATAAGAGACTTTCAAAATCATTTAAAAAAAAAGTCTTACTGACCCAACTCTTTTGAATGGAAGTGTACATTATTGAACACAGAATTGAACACATGACCTTTCTTTTGCTAGAACCATGTTCTACCACTTGGAGAAGTTTGGTTTGTCATCCTGTTCATTTATTATCTTTTTTAATAACATACCTATAGGGTATAGACTCTCAGGGTGTTAACACTTGGCATGTTTGGTTCGATGAAATCAAACCCTGGTGTGATTGCTCTGTTAGTGCGGTTCATTTAAATAAGCATGGGCGCCATCTAAACCCTGGTGCGCACCAAACAAGTGGATCGAGACTTCTGAAAAGATAGAACTCTGGCTGCTTTAAAGTAATACAGCGCATTTAGACCAGCACATAGCATTGTTTTGGATGTTGGACAAGCCAAATATATGTCATAAAAGCTGGAGTTTAGTGTAAAAAATGACAGTGCCAACACTAAGTGAACCAGGGCTAAATGTATTAAATACATTTTTTTGGTCTGAACCAAAAGAACTGAACTACAAGTGTGAACCCACCATTAAACATTATAAATCCTGCTATTGTAGATGTTAAACGGATTGTTTTATTGTGCAGTCTTGGACACATTTATTGGTGGCGCTAATGTTTGCGACATAAGAGATTTCTTTCTTTCATTGTTTACCCTCTCCTCTTATTCAGTCATTTTCATAATCAAATAGTAAAACAGTCAAAAAAGAGCCAATTTTATATTCACTTTATATTGGATATAAATAATTAATATTGTCCGCAACACCTCAGTCTGTGTTGGTATTAAACCAAAACGATTATTTGCTTCTAAAATGATTTGATATCACTGATGTCACAGACCTCATAAACCAGTTCTAATTACTAAGAGTAATTAATATTCTTAAACTCCATTGATATTCATGATATCCTCTCTTATCTTGATTACCATAATAGAAGTGAAATTAACATGAGCTTGAAACTTTGCCTGGTTTCCTCAAGCTACAGAGCGAGGAAGTGTGGACCTGCGTGGTTTTCTCAGAACACTGAGATTCCTGTTTTCAACCTCTCACAGTTACACCTAATTATTTTCCTCCTCTTTTAAATAAGGCCTTAATCCATCCATCCCCCCCCCCCTCTCTCTCTCTCTCTCTCTCTCTCTCTCTCTCTCTCTCTCTCTCTCTCTCTCTCTCTCTGTGTGTGTATATTAATCACTAAGGCTAAATAAAAGCATGCAAAAAGGTCACAGTGTTAATTAAGAAACCGCCCGGTGCTTTTGTCATTTTGGATCAGGTGGAGTGAACATAGTAGTCTCCACACAAACAAACCCTCACACACACGGCTAGAAACCACTGCATTATTATTTTGTCAACCAACACACACACACACACACACACACACACACACACACACACACACACACACACACACACACACACACACACACACACATAAACACAGAAGGTGCTACATCACAGAGGCTTGTCCTAATTAAAGAAGGCCTGTTCTCCATGCGGTGATGCTCTTGGCAGTGGCACGCCTCTATCCAGCCAAGCTAATGCCAATCTTAATTACATCTCTGATTCAGCAGAGAGAGCGCACATACACTCACACTGCTGTCTGCGCTTCACACAGCAGACTACACAAACACTTTTTTAATCTTCAATTAGAAAATATCTTCAATAGGATAAACCGAATTGAGGAACTAAAAGTTGGTCGGAGCATGGACCCAACACAATCTCATGGCAATTCATAACTATTTTATGTTTTGGCAAATTGGCGGCTAATTCATTTGAATTGGACAATCTCATTCGCATGTGTTTGTACGACCCAGTGGTGGTTAGATTTAGGGATGGGCTTAGCGGCATTGGTAACAATTTATTTTAGGGTTTAGTTATTAACTAACTAGTTCCTTATTAGCATGCATTTTACTAGGATATTGGCTGTTTTTTAGTACTTATAAATTGCATATTAATGCCTTATTCTTCATGACCTTATTCTACATCCTTTAATCCTACTCAATATAAACTTAAATGTTACACATACTGCCTTACTAACTATTAATAAGCAGTAAAGTAGGAGTTTATTGAGGCAAAAGTTGTAGTTAATAGTGAATATGTGTCCCCCATATTAAAGTGTAGCTGGGGTATTTCTGCTTACTTGTTTCGAAAAATCAATTCACATTGTACAAATTCATATGAAATCACCTCCTCATTCACCAGTTACATTTTCCCATGAGATTGGGTTGCCTGGAAAAAAATTGGGGGGGAAATTAATGTTTGGGGGTCTTGGTCTTTTTCAGTGAATTAGAAACAAATCCCAGTGGTATTATTGCAACTGGTAGTGTGATTGTTTTTCATTTATCCAACCTTTAATCAGCGATCTGAAATTGATTTTCTGCCAGAAAGTTGTAAACACAGCCAACTGCATTATGTTTTGTGGGACATTTACAGGCAAACTGGCACCATGGAACCTCGTCTTCAGGCGATTACTTGTCACAAATCATTTGATTTATGATTGTTCTTGCTCTTTAACTGTCTTTGTTTACATTTGCAGGTAATTTTATAGGTAGTGTTAAGTAATGGACAAATTCCAATCGGAAGTGTTCATCCCTGTGCCCTACTCAATCCGAAGGGCATAGACCTTGAAGTGGGGACTGAAGAGGGAGCAGGGTACTTGTGTGTCATTAAGAAGCCGTTTAGAATGGACGTGGTGAAGGGAGTAAGGAAAGCCCACGTAATTTCCTCGTTATCTTCACCTGTAATGTTTCCACAACAAAGTTAGGCTGCGACAACAGGACTATCTTATTATTGCTTTTATTATGATGTATACAAATATATGCACTAAAATGATCACCACCCTGGGTCACATGACCATAAACAATTAAATTTCCTTCGCTAGCTGACTTGTGGAAGTGCCCTTCATGAAGGGATTCAGTTGTTCACTTTAGTTTGGAACGTCCCTAAAAAATGGCATCCCCTTCCCGAAGTGCCCTTCTCTGTTTGGAATTTGCCAAATATGTTAAGTGAAGCTGTCATAGCAAAGGAAGTGTTTGCCACTGCATATAGCAGGCATGTGATCAGCTAAAGACAAAAAAAGAAGGAAAGATTTGAAACACTTGCCTTAAAAAATGTAACCATTGAGCTTTTATTTTGGGGGTAAACCACAGGTTTTAGATTTGAATTTTTTTTGTTGTTGACAACAACAGATTTATAAACGCTTCTCATTATGGACTTGGGAAGATGGATGGCTCACTTTGCATTCCCAAATGCAAATTATAAGCGACTCAAAAACAGCATTTGCAGAGTAGCATTTACTAATCAAAACTGAAAGCTGTGCTTTACTCTGAAACATGCAGTGCATCACATCCGTTGCAATTTGATGGTCACACTAAGTCCTTTCACATGGTCATAACAATGCATTGTCAAAATTCATAAAAATGTTACTAGGCAACTGGGGAGTAACACCATTTTAAATTACTCAGCGCCACAAGCTCGTGCATTGGTGTCAGAAGCAATCTGTGCATGAAATAAATGTATTAGAAAACATTTTACAGTTTATTTAGTAATTATTTAAGTCCACTATTTAAAGCCATTATTTAAAGCCACAGGATTTCTATCATCTTTGAGTGATTTATATAATAATAATAAAAAAGTCTTGCTGACCTTAAACGTTGAACGGTATGTATCACCACCACTTCTGATGCAATTTGAACATTGGCCACAAGTAAAACTCAGATATAAAAATAAAATAAAAATGTGCAAACTAAATTATAAATAACAAATAGGCTGTGTGAATTCAGGGGGAGCTGATTGAATCACACTATTGAGTATTTGAACACATTGTTAGAGTATTGTTGGATATGTGTCAATAGCTTTGCAGCAAGAAAAGTTCTAGAATACTGTTTTTATGTCATGTAGTCACTATGGACTTTGTGTGAACAAGCTCTTCTTTCAGACGTCTGTTTGTGCTGTTGACCCCATCACTTGACTCTTTAAGAATACAGCAGTGCCATAATGCACATGACTACACGCCGCCTTTAGCACACACATGACCCTGCTCTCCAACCATTCTCATATCTTTATGCTTCTCCAGTCTTTAGACCAGAGTCATGCCCTGTGGACTCTCCCCAACGACGGCTGTCACAGCATGTGGAAGTAATGGGTCTGAGTTACAACTCCCACCTTGATCAGCTAGTGACAGTAATGAAGTGATTCTCTCATTTTCTTTCTTTCTTTTATCTGCCTTTCTGAATTTTTTACCCTCTTCCTTCCATCTTTTAATCTTTGTGAGCACTTTATCATTTCAGCCTTGCTGTCAGGGTTATATTGCTACTCGTCTCTCTCGTGGGTTCTCTCTCGCTCCGTCTCTCCCGGTTCAGGATTTGTATCCTTCTGTTTTAATGGTGGCAGTGAGTGAAGCGCAAACAATAATGAGGTAAGTGCAAGATTTGTCTGGATCGGGAGCTTAACTTTGGCCCCAGGGTATGAATCCATTTGCCCCCTGGACAGATTTTACACAGGATAGGGAAAAGTAGCCCAGATTAGACCGCAGGACATTTACCTTGAGCTTTGGGTAAATCCCATCTCAATCTTGGTGGTTTGCAAGACTGAAGGCAACACACTGTGCAAGTGTAACTCTAGCTCCTGCTATGAGGTACATTTACACATCCCTATCATAAATGACCAGGGTGTGAAGTGGAGTAAAAAATCAGCAATTCTGTGCTATTTCATTCACAGTACTGGGAAATAATTGTTTCTTACCAGCAGCTCTCATAAACTGTTCTCTTGTTTTCTTTAACTATTAAATACAGCATTAAACTGACTGAGCGACTGAGCCTGGTTTCTATTTGAAAAGGTTTCTTTTTCTCCATCATGCCCTAATTGAGTTTTGGTTCCTTGCCCCTGTCCCCTTTTGGTTGGCTAGCTCAGTTGGGGACACTAAAATTTAGTTATTTAACGAAATATCCAAATAAAATTATTTTTTAATTAATTATAATACTGATCTGCCAACATAGTCGGTATAATTAAAAAAAGCTGATAACATCACTGTTTTCTCCAGAACGACTGTACAGCTGAATCAATTTTGTTGCAATATTGTCTTGTTTAACACTGTAAAACTGCTTTGAAACAATCGTCATTGTAAAAGCGCTATTTAAATAAAGTTGACTTGACTTGACTTAAAGGTAGGGTATAGGCAATGTTTTTCACAAACACTTTGTTATATTGGTTGAAACTTTCTTTACATCCTGATTGCAATCAATAATAGAAGTACATATTACAAATGATACCTTCTGTCAAAGTCTCAAGACCCAAAAAATGTTTGTCCAATGATTGAAACTGGTCTGAATAATTAGCTGCGCTCAACCTTATGTTGTTTAAGTTTGGTTATTTAAAAAATTAATGATTTAATAAATTAATATAAATAATTATAATTTGTAGATCTGTTTTTTTTTTTTAAATAGCAAATGTAAATAAAAAAAATTAATGATTGTGACAGATGTGAAGAGGGAGCAAAAATGTATGTGTGTCAGGCTTCTTGACAATAAAAACTTGTCCTTCAAGATGGCTTTTTATGATCGGTTTCTCAGGTCACAGGCTCGAGGACAGAGGAGCAAGAAAATAAGGAAGCATCAGTTTGAGTATTGAGAAGCACCCAGTGTCACCAAGCGCCACAAACAAACAGAAGTCAAAGTTCCTCCTGAACCATAACAAGGACACCATGTTTTAATTGCCATACGGCAACCCGTCACTTTCTACTCTGTTCATCCTCAGACTCAGATTCATGCATTAATATAGCAGCACTATCAACGGCAAAATTAATCTGCAACAGTCAGTTGGTACAAGTCAGACTACAGCTCTTTCAGTTGTTTCTGTTCATTATTATTGTAATGTTACGTGCTTTGAGACATGAGGTAATTTAAAAGCATCTTTTTTTTTGTTTTAAGAGCTTTGTAGACTCTGCTCTGGCTGTACGTATTCATATGTTTTGGAGGAGGCGTACAAGCTTTCTGAAGGGAGGGTGGGATCTTGTGCTTTCAAAGCTTGCTATTGCTAACCTTTCCGGAATTGACTACCTAATTATTAATTATTTATTATTATTACTTTTATTTGAGACTGGGACAGTGCACAATAAAAACATTAGCCTTGTTTATAACAAGGAGAGATGCATTGCACCGGGTTTTAGCAAATTGCTATTTTCCACCCGTAGTCCCTGGGCAGCTAGAAATAGAAACATACAATAAATTAACAGTTACTAAAATAGTTGTGCAAAATGTCAATTACAGAGTTTCAAATACACAAAATTCAACATCCTGTAAAACAATGTACCCCCTCCCACCACCCTTTCCAAAATAACATGCCCCCCCCCCATCACACACACACACTCACTCACAAATGTCTACAAATTTGCTGTGACAACATCCAATTTCTTGTGAGACATGAAAATGTTTTAAAATTAGAATAATATCGTAACTAGATTTGGTCAAGAAATATCCATTCAGATATTCTAGGACCACTTTCTCCTCGTTTTAATGTGACAATTAGGAAAGGGCACTAAATTGCGCACCAAAAGTGATAGTTTGGATAGTTTACTTTAGTTTATCTAGTTTACTTGAAGGTGCAGTAAGCGATTTCTGAGAAACACTGTTAATATTTGAAACCAACACCCAAACAATCACAACCCTCCAATCAATGCTCCGCCCCCAAAATCAAAAACAAACAGCTTGTGCAAGTATGGGTGAATCGGCTGTGATTTAACAACAGTTCTGTAAAACCAATGTTACTCACATATTAAGCAGAAACAAAGCAGCCTTGCCATTCGTCTCTCTGGCACTGGAAAGCTTTTCTAATATTAACACAGGCCCTAAAGCACTTGCCTGATCATAACCCTTCTTTTTCCAGTGATATTTCTCAGTTTTTTTCCTCTTTGAGAATATCGCTCTTTAGTTTTTCTTCAAATCTCCCTCTTGCACACTCTCTCTCCTCCGCCATCATGAGTTAGGGTGGATTGCTGACTGGCTTCATGAGACATTCATACAAGTTTAGAACAACTTCAGGGTGAGTCATTTTAATTGTTGGGTGAACTATCCCTTTAAATGTCCTAACTAAATTAAGACTTAATCCTGGCTTAATCTGAGCCCTGTCTGTGAAACCGGACCTATGTGTCTTAGAATGGACAAATATTTAGCTCAATAAACTTTAATACTTTTAATACCAATATCATAATAAAGTGAAAATAAAATTGAATCATGTAATTTCATGTATCAATTTTCATTTTCATTTATTATTTTTATTTTCGGGAATTTAGCTTCTTAAATAAAACTTCTAAAATTAAAAAGTTGATCAAAAACGGATTTTCATGTTTTTTAATTTTTAGTCAGTTTATATTTTTGGTCTTGTGTCCTAAAATTCACTTTCAGTTGTGTTTTCTCTGTCCTATATACATAATACACAATAACAAAATGTCCTTAATGACATCATCCTGTAGGAACTGACGTTTTACCCATTTCTATTTTTTCAGAGTTCCTTTTATAGAAAAAAACAACAACACAAGCATGTTTATTTTAAGCAGTAACAGACTTCAGAAGAAATGAATGACCCAGTACAGTCACATGTCCTATGATTATACACAAAAATAAGATCTCTCTATATTTTTTTATATATTTTTGATATGTCATTTTCTACATTCAGGTCTCATTTCTTTGTATCCTGTTTGGAAAAGCATCTGTGCAGTTCTCTTCCCTGTAGCGGCATGTTTTCTGTTCATTTTTCTCTAATGACATGCAGGCATCTATTGACCTATATCTCTGCTGCTAATTGGAAGGCAGGAGTGTGAAGTGATGATTCTTTGCGTGAAGATGCACAGCGGTGAGTAATGCGCTTCTCTTTCTGTCCAATGGAATAGCTCGCCTCTTTAGGTCAATACTCCAGAGAGACAGAGAGAGAGAAAACAGAGAACAAGGGAGAACCAAAGACCCCAAGTTCAAAAGTCTCATTCTTCATTCTCTCTGTCAGTACTGTTCACTTTTCTTTGTTTCTCTGACTTTCACACTGTCCCACTCAGGTCCAGTCGGTGGTGTGTGTTTGTGTAAAAGTTACCACAACCTCTCTAGAACATGACATGGCGATCTCAGGCAACTACGGCAGTCCTTTATAAGGTTCAGCAGCTTCTTTAGCAAAAAAGACACATGACTAAAAGAAAACATTTAGTATATTTTAAACAATTGCATGTATTTAACGGAAAATTCTCCGTAGAACAACAAAATATTTGTCACATATGTTTTTGGTTCATGTTATGTGGTTTCTTGTTCTCCTCATGTGTTCTGGTCATGTGTTTCCTGGTTTCATGTGCGGTGTTCTGGTCACACGGAATATAAATAAGAGGTCTGTTCAATGTCGGCTGTGGCTGTGAGTGAGAGACCCTTTATGCCTCCCGTAGAGACATTCACCTGGGCACATTTAAACCCAAATCCAAGTTGAACAACATGTTTCCTGGAAATGCTGTGCAACAGGTTTTGAGATATACGATTTATCTTGTTTGGTTGTGTGTCAAAAATGTAGAGCCCAATCGCACGAAAAAATGCTTATAAATAGTACGAGTGTGCAATCTTGTGGAATGGGCGTGCATTTGGTACGCATTTTTTTACGTGCATATGATACGCACTTTATGGCGTATTATACGTACAAACCACCCACCCCATCCCATTCATCCTACCCAAGAGTGTGCCATATGCACGCCCAACTTGATCTCACAGAATTCCGTGAAATGAACACCGACCCTTAACTCAAAAATCTGTGGTAGTTTCACGGAATTGCTGAAAATTCCGTGATGGGTTCACGGAAGTGATGCCTATGTAAGTCAGCATCCGTGGTCCACACACGGATTCCCTGTTCCAACACCTTATATTCGTCAGTTTGATTCAGTCAGCATAATTTATTTACATTTATTTTTCTTTTTATTCAGACACGTTTTGAACACTTAACTCAATCCCTTCCCTAAACCTACCCATTTGTGTATTATAAAAAACAGGATATAACAGGCAGATACACAGATACGTCAGGCACAATTTATTCAGAAACTACAAATATTCCAAGTGTTCCGAGGCCAAAAGATTGATTTCTGTGAAGAAAATCCCCAAAAGCGATCAGTAACGTCAAATCCATCCACCGAATATTAATACATTTCAAATATTGCCGCCGGAAGAAACGTCACATCAGCTTTGACAGCATTGGCTGTTGTATGTCGCGTGACCATTGCGTCATTACGTCAGCTTTGATTGTAAAATACCATTGGCTCTCGTGTGTCTCGTGACCGATCGCGTCATGCTGAAAAGAGTCGTTTTTATCATTTGAATCATGAGAAATATGAACGAGTGCGTGTGTGGAGCGCGATCATTTCAACGATTAAAACATTAAGAACAACTACATGAAGATATCGTAAGACTTCAGAAGACTTGGAATGCAAAATGAGTTAATACTTCTATACTGTTTCTGGTCCGTTTTTGCAATAAAAAACTGAGTAGCATATGCACGCCAAAACTTATTTTGGCGTATACATTCTACGAGATTGCACACTCGTACTATTGATACGCATTACCATGTGATCGTGTTAAAATGTCAGCCCAATCAGCAACATAACTCACTTGGTATTAAAGAGACAGCTCGCACAATGGGTCTAAGTAGCTTACAAATGTGTTCACTGCAGCTCAATTGAAGATATTAAAAGTCATGTTTGTCTTTTCATCATGAAATGACAGGTAAATGTTGGATCACAATAATTAGGAACCACAGATTCCACAAATCCCTTCACTCGATCGGGATGTTCTCTTTTATTCTGGACAGCAAGGGCAGTGACTATAACATGAGCATATTTTGCAGTATTAAACACGTATTTATACCGATTTCATCAGGCTTTGAAAATTCTTCAAAAATAACACAATGAATGGCCTTCTCGGCTGCCGTAGTTGCAAATTTTGCGTCATCAGAACAGGGTGTTCCATGCACCACCGTTTCCATTTTAAAAAAACGCTTTGCAACGTTTTGTTGGGGCTGAACGCATAGTGTTTGCATACTTTATCACAACATTTTAATTGAATAATTTAGGTACTGCTTTATAGTTCAACATAAGCCTACATTATTCAAATACCAATGTAGTGGGGTCTATTTGTGAGCATTGGTGGTACTGAAAGTGTGAGAATAAACATGAAACACACGTGAATGATTTTATGCAGTGAATTGTGGAAGAGCTGCATCGTATCAAAGCCCTTGCAGCCGCTCTTGAAAAGCTGCGCCGGTGTCATGAGAAATTGAGGAATCTGGTTTCTTTTTCCTATTTAGCACCTAAACTCTGGAACAGTCTTCCTAGCATTGTTCGGGAAGCAGACACTCTAGACTAAAACACATCTCTTTACAATGTCATACACATTCTATTAATCAAATCCTTCAAATTATTGTTTTAAACTGCATTAACTAGGGCTGTGTCCGAAAACCTTGGCAGCTGACTCGCTGCCTTATCAAACAATGGCTTGTAAGGCAGCGTTTTGTTCATGAAAGCACCTCACGAAACTGATTTCAGACAGACTAGGCAGTGTAACAGTTCAATGATCTACAGCAAAATAGAGAGTGCTTTGGTGAGAACTAAACAAATATTTAATTCCAACATTAGTCATTTCTCGCTAGAAATGACATCAGAAGTGGAAAATATTGGTAAAAAACAAATGTTTACACACAAACTTAACCAGCAAACGCAACTTTCGGACGCCATATCCCCCCCCCCAGCTCAACTTTCACTGAATGGAAAGCAGATGATTGTGGGATATCAAAGGCAGCGAGGATACATGTATGCTGCCTTTAAAACCCGATCAGATGACGGTATCTCAGGAGACAGGAAGTGAAGCAAACATTAGATTCGGACATTGCTTTATGCCTTCCTGCCTTGAAATGTGTCCTCTGAAGGCAGCGTATTCCAGGTTTCGGACACAGCCTAGGTCTGCCGGAACCGGGAACAATTCCCATAACACCTGATGTACTCGTACATCATAAAAAGAATGGCATCTACGCTATTGTTAGTCTCTCTGTTTAATCCCCAAGATTTACTGTAGTCAGCCGAATCCGGGCCGTATCCAGATTAGATGGTGCTCCTGCAGCTAAACACGACCAATGTATCCCTGAAGTGTCTGTAGAGACCGTGTCAACTAGACTCTCCCCTGTGAATGCTTCATCGACATGACATCCAGTGGCATTGATCCCCAACAAACCCGTCTCCTGTGTGATGAATCCGATCTTCAACCAGGACAAATATTCTGAATATCCCAATCTAATATGACTTCTGACTTGTAATGTTGCCTGAATGATAATCATACACTGTTTGTTTATTGGCCAGAGTAGAACTGGCACCCTGCCGGAGCCTGGTTTCTCCCAAAGTTTTTCCCCATTCTCTCACCTAATGGAGTTTTGTCCTTGCCACTGTTGCCTCTGTTGCCTTTGGCTATTTGGTTTGCTTAGTTGGGGACACTAAATATTCAACTCTATTATTGATCTGCACGCACTGACACTGTATGATAACTGTACTGTTTTCTCTAGAGTTGTACAGCCGAATCAAATTCTGTTGATTTACTCTCCTGTTAACACTGCAAAGCTGCTTTGAAACAATCTGCATTGTAAAAAGCGCTATATAAATAAAGGTTACTTGACATTAGGACCCAGGTGGTAATGCCTTATTAAAAGATATTGCGATGCCTTGACTATTTATAACCTAATAAAATAGTGTCTGATGTATATTACATTTAGTGCGCAAACAACATATTGAAAGTTAGGCACCATTTTGATGTGATCTTGAGTCCATTACAGAGTAACTGTGAATAAATGAACAGGGATTAGAAGTGTAGTGTGGTGTGAAAAGCCCAATTTCTGGCCTAGTGCTGGTCATGTCTTCATTGTTTGAAGTGCAGTTACTGTCTTTCCTTGAGTTTCGAGAAAAAGACTCAATTGTTCTCTGGAGATGCCACACTTTTAGTGGCTGATGCAGAGCAGGGCCTGTCCATTTGTCTCTGCCGGAGAGAATGGGACTTTGACAGTATGGAGAGCGGCATGTCCCCAGGAGAGGAATTGTATGACTGCGCTACAGACTCAAGGACTTTGATTTGTAACCCGTTGGGATTTCACTCTAGAGATGAGTGAATGCACTTACTTTCCTTGATCAGAAACCAAGCATTATCAAGGTCAATATGATATTGATATCAGTATGAATACCTCTATTAAATGAAAGATTTTGCCTATAAAAACCTTTTATGAATAATTATATAATTAAATAAAATTGATAATTACCATTGGGGAAAAAATACGTTGTCCCGTGACACTGGTTCTGTGGGTATTCGCCTGTGAAGAGGGACCAAGTTTCAATGTTGCAGTTACTAAAAATCCAGCATAGGGCACTTTTAATTCTATTTTTATGTTAAACATAAGTGTCTTATTATATTATATTTGACACCAATTTTAATTGAAATAAACCAGTTGAAATGTTACTTTACAGTGATATTAGTAAGATAGTTGAAGGGGGTACCTGAAGTGGCTTATTTTTTTTTTTAAAGTAAGAGATAATGTACATCCAGCCAGTTGAATAAGAATAATGTACATTATCCCACTCATTACACAGCTACTTGAGTCATATTTAAATAATTAGACACAAAATATTACGTTAAGTTGAAATATATTATTAGGCCTTTCAACACATCACATGGTAATGCGTATCGATAGTACGTGCATATGCTATGCAGTTTTTCATGTGCATACGATACGCACTTTATGGCGTGTATATGACACGCTCTTGGGTAGGTTGGGGGTGGTAGGGTGGGTGGTTCCTATGTATAATACGCCATAAGTGCGTATTATATGCAAAAAAACGCGTACCATACGCACAGCAAAACTCATTTTGGCGTATACACTCCACGAGATTGCACACTTGTACTATTTATACGCATTTTCGTGAGATCTGCCTGGGCCTTTAAACACAAAGCTTCTGTGGAGAAAGCAGTTGCTGCTAGCAAGTAGAAAGTACAGTCATACCACTTATTGGTATGATCTTAAAAATATATCTAAATTACGGCACATGCTTTCAATGCAGAATGCTGAACAGTTAGTACATGCGTTCATGAGCTCAAGGCTAGATTATTGTAATGCTCTACTGGGTGGTTGCCCTGCTCGCTTAATAAACAAACTCCAGCTAGTCCAAAATGCAGCAGCTAGAGTTCTTACTAGAACCAGGAAGTATGATCATATTAGTCCAGTTTTGTCAACACTGCACTGGCTCCCTATTAAACATCGCATACATTTTAAAATCTTGCTTATTACTTACAAAGCACTAAATAGTTTAGCTCCCCGGTACTTAAGCGAGCTCTTAACACATTATACCCCATCACGTCGATTGCGGTCTCAAAACTCTGGCCAGTTGATAATACCTAGAATATCTAAATCAACTGCAGGCGGTCGATCATTTTCCTATTTAGCTCCTAAATTGTGGAATAGTCTTCCTAGCATTGTTCGGGAAGCAGACACACTCTGTCAGTTTAAATCTAGACTAAAAACACATCTCTTTACTATGGCATACACATAGAACATTTTTAACTTTCATTATTCAATTCAATTGACTGATTGTTAGGCTGCATTAACTAGGTCAGCCGGAACCGGGAACACTTCCCATAACACCTGATGTACTCGTTACATCATAAAAAGAGTGACATCTACGCTAATGTTAGTCTCTCTGTTTATCCCGAGGTTTATCCCGGATCTGGGCCCTGTCCGGATCGGATGGTGGACCTGCCTGGACATGACCAACGCATCCTGGAGTGTCTGCTGAGCCGTGTCAAATGGTGTCTCCTCCGAATTTGCCTCACTGGCACGACATGCTCAAAACCCGTCTTCGGCGCAATAATTCCGCAATAATTTAATCTTTCATGTATTCATACTCTTGTGTAATCGACGCCCCATCCTAAATAAATCCGTCTCTTCCGTGATACCCTGAAAATTTTGAATAATCCGATCTAATATGATTTCCGACCTGTAAGGTTGCCAGAATAATAATCTTACACGGTGTGTTAATAGGCCAGAGGAGAACTGGCACCCCGACTGAGTCTGGTTTCTCCCAAGGTTTATTTTTCTCCATCATGCCCTGATGGAGTTTTGGTTCCTTGCCACTGTCGCCTTTGGCTTGGCTTACTCAGTTGGGGACACTAAAAATATGATTAAAGTTATTCAACTTACAAATAAAATATATGAATTAGGTCTTATTTAATTCTATAAACTATAATACTGATCTGCCAACATTGTCTCTGTATGATAAATTAAAATAAGCTGATAACATCACTGTTTTCTCCAGTACGACTGTACAGCCAAATCTAATTTTGTCGCAATATTATCATGTTTGACACTGTGAAGCGGCTTTGACACAATCGTGATTGTAAAAGCGCTATATAAATAAAGTTGATTGATTGATTGGTATGTCCACACATAAATAATTAAGAGATATTGATGTGAGATGTGACTGTTTTAAAAAAAAAAAACATCTTACCTGTTTATCATCCATTCAAAACAATCCTTGCAAAATGGCAGCAGCTGCGTTTGTGTGAAACTAGAGTGAGTCCATGATACCTGTATGACATAACTTAATATTTGTTTACAAAATATTGATTTGAGTTTTAATATTTTGTAGAAATGTTGTAGCCCACCAAACTCAAAACATCCACGAAGAAAAAATGCTCCTAGCAAGCATAGTGCTGACTTCAGTTACGCGGAAGAGACTGTGTTATCAGTTTTTACTGGTTGTTATCGGGAGTGAGCGAGAGGAGCGATGGACCAGTCAAAATCAAGTATTCCACAGAACACGTAATACCGTCTATTAGGCAAACAGCACATTTCAATGTACTGTAAATTTTTTAAAATGAGCGAAGTTTGTCTTCGGAATTTGCTTTAATTCTCATTTTCGATAACACTTTCATACCACAGCAACTTATAAGAATCATATTTCTTGCAATTAATTGGAAAGGGAACGAGAGAAATAATTACATTCTCTGTAAAATTATATTTTCTGAGAACATCCACTAGCTTGTGAATTAAGGTCATGTGTGATCTGATGCTCTTATTTCATGAGGCTTATTTTCCGTCGATGTACTGGGGTTGCCTTCAGCCACATTTGACGTAACAAAACAGCTACATTGACCCCACCAATGTTGCACATGCATTATGACTCACTGTCTATCACCTCCTGACTGCCTGCGTTTCATAATTCATGCTGTGTCTAATAGAAAACCTGCCTCTGGTCCTGTAAGACATCCAGAGAGATGGAAGTGAGGAGAGGGCATAGTCTTTAACAAATAACCCTGTGTAAAAGATAAAAGATGGGCCGCAAACTCTAACCAAGGACACTCCATCTCCATAAAGGAGTGGGGCGGAAGCAGATTTATTCGCTCATCTACCAGTGAGAAGGATGCCCAACCAATCACATAAGACAGAGAGTTGTCACATATGGGATACAGAGTAAGAAACAAATCCTGGGGAAGAGTGTTGTTTGAGAGCACAGTTGAATGTGCTTTAAAAAAATGGCTAAAAATGAAAATCCACATACCCCGGGGGTCCTAGAGGGCCACATTCCTCAGAGTTTAGCTCTAACCCTAATAAAAATGCACCTGCCTGTAGAGTTCTAGTAATCCGGAAGACATTGACATTGGTGTGTTTGATTAGGGTCAGAAGCTAAACTATGCAGGAGAGTGATCCTCCAGGACCAAAGTTGCCTTTTCCTGATGTACCTGAACAATGAGACATGCATAATAGTTGTAATGAACTTAAACCAAAAATATGCCAGGGTTTGTATTTCAGCCTTTTTTGGGTCATTAAACTTACAGTACGATGCAAGTGTTTTTGCTAGTTTCAGCCCGACACAGTCATCATTTTCATGTCTGCGCTCTGTTCGCCTATGGGCATGCTGGTATGAAAATGAGGTGTGTTCAGGCACATTGTTGGCACGTTGCTATTTTGAGGCAACAGAATATGAATGCATCATTGACCAGCAAAAACCTGATCTAAAGTCAACACCACAGTATTTTTTGTGGTATATAAACAAGTATTTAGTAATATGCACCTATAGGCGGGTGCACAACGTATACTCTGCTTATTACTAACACAGGGACGAGCAGCAGCACATGTAACGGTAGTCACTGTGCAAGTCAACCTCACTCACTCAGAGCTAAAAACCTGAACCTCACTCAGAGACCTCAAGAGACGCTCTAGTGATTGCTGCTAGAGGTTGCAGCCTTTAGCCTCCTTGTTAGAGCATCTGACTCTCATGCCGGAGGACCCAGGTTAACACTTACAATATTATATGCAATATTGTAAGTGTTAACTATAAATTATTGCACTTCATTCATTTTAAAAAATGTATTTACCCTTATAATCTTTAAATCAAATACATTAACCTCCCCCCCTCGAAACAACATCTCTTCTCTCCCGGTCATGTGCTATGGTGCGAGGACGGGGCTATCACTTTGTCACGTTTCTGCACCGCCTCTCAGACACCTGTCGCTAGCATTCAAATCTGCCTCCATTTTGTTTGCAACACCCAACTTCCAACGATCCAATCAATTCCAGAAGGACGTAATCAAGCCCCGGCCTATTCTTTTTTTCTCTTATTTCAGAGGCCGTGACACTCAGATATACGTCACGAGAAAAAGACGATCTCAACTTGCCTTTGATGCTGACTTTAAAGGGAATGGGAGATGAGACTCTGATTGGTTTAATGCATCTTAAACCCAAAACACACCCATGGCTCATTAAGTGAGCTACAACCCTTTTAGACAAATGTCGACCGTTTTTTCCTTAGCAAATGTGGATTTGGACACACACCTGTGCACTTGCAGATCTACACTCATCTAAAGGATTATTAGGAACACCATACTAATACTGTATTTGACCCCCTTTCGCCTTCAGAACTGCCTTAATTCTACGTGGCATTGATTCAACAAGGTGCTGAAAGCTTTCTTTAGAAATGTTGGCCCATATTGATAGGACAGCATCTTGCAGTTGATGGAGATTTGTGGGATGCACATCCAGGGCACGATGCTCCCGTTCCACCACATCCCAAAGATGCTCTATTGGGTTGAGATCTGGTGACTGTGGGGGCCATTTTAGTACAGTGAACTCATTGTCATGTTCAAGAAACCAATTTGAAATGATTTGAGCTTTGTGACATGGTGCATTATCCTGCTGGATGTAGCCATCAGATGATGGGTACATGTTGGTCATAAAGGGATGGACATGGTCAGAAACAATGCTCAGGTAGGCAGTGGCATTTAAACTATGCCTAATTGGCACTAAGGGGCCTAAAGTGTGCCAAGAAAACACCCCCCACACCATTACACCACCACCACCAGCCTGCACAGTGGTAACAAGGCATGATGGATCCATGTTCTCATTCTGTTTATGCCAAATTCTGACTCTATCATCTGAATGTCTCAACAGAAATTGAGACTCATCAGACCAGGCAACATTTTTTTTCAGTCTTCAACTGTCCAATTTTGGTGAGCATGTGCAAATTGTAGCCTCCTTCTCCTCTTTGTAGTGGAGATGAGTGGTACCCGGTGGGGTCTTCTGCTGTTGTAGCCCATCCGCCTCAAGGTTGTTCGTGTTGTGGCTTCACAAATGCTTTGCTGCATACCTCGGTTGTAACGAGTGGTTATTTCAGTCAAGGTTGCTCTTCTATCAGCTTGAATCAGTCGGCCCATTCTCCTCTGACCTCTAGCATCAACAAGGCCTTTTCGCCCACAGGACTGCTGCATACTGGATGTTTTTCCCTTTTCACACCATTCTTTCTAAACCCTAGAAATGGTTGTGTGTGAAAATCCCAGTAACTGAGCAGATTGTGAAATACTCAGACCGGCCCGTCTGGCACCAACAACCATGCCACGCTCAAAATTGCTTAAATCACCTTTCTTTCCCATTCTGGCATTCAGTTTGGAGTTCAGGAGATTGTCTTGACCAGGACCACACCCCTAATGCATTGAAGCAACTGCCATGTGATTGGTTGATTAGATAATTGCATTAATGAGAAATTGAACAGGTGTTCCTAATGCTCTTTTACGGGAGTGTAGTTGCTCTGTTTAGAATGTCTTGTGTGTTAACTGGGAACATACTCTGAGTTGTCTGAACTTACTCCCAAACTCATTTTTGGAACCAGTATACCTCAAGTAAACACGGTTTGGGTTAATCAACCAAGAGTTCAGGGTATGGGCTATGTAATGATAAGGCAACCTTGCTTTCTAGAATACCCCCCAGTACAAGCTAACAAAAAATAATAGAGTGCACGTTGCTTTTTTTCTTTCCTTAACACTCTTTTATTTTAGGCACATATGAGACACATGTCCGTATGTTCAGATGTTCATAATATATTTTTTAAATCAAGTCTTCTGGTTGCCTTGACAGGATCCAGTAAATAATTATTTTATGGCTCACAACATTCAAATATTTCGTCACCTTTTTAATCAGCCCTTACTTTAATCATTTGAATGGAATTGAATCAATTTGTTTGTGTAAATCAGATCGGATTATTGTAGAGATTATGTTTATCATTGTGGTATAATAGGGTGAAATTTTCAAAGCTCCAAAATCTTCAGCAGAGCTGTAGACATACTGTACGTAATTAGTGTGAAATGTGATTGATGAGGAACCTAATTAGGTGACTAAATAGCAATTAGCTAATCATCTAGACATAGTGAGAAAGATAATGTCACTGAGAATGAGCAGATTTTACACAGCACAGGTTTTTATTATCTGTCAGTACCATCAAATAAAGTATTTCAGAGTATCTTCATCAGGGTGCTTTACGTTTGTTTTTATCTGTTTTTATAGAAAGGCTGCAGTTACTCCAACTTGGGATCATTGCAAAAACGTGCCTGTGGCAACATTTTTGCTAAATAATATTACGTTGCTTCTTGCAAGTTTTGTGGCACTTTCAAAATAAAATGTCCAGTGAGTGGCTCTAAAATTGTGTTCAGTTTCATGTGAACAGGTGAATGTGATTCTGGCAAAGATGTTTAGGTTGGTTGTTGTACATAAACATTTCTGTTTGAGTGGCACTAAAATATTAATGTTGCATTGTAAATGAGGATAAGCCCCCTATGGTCTGCCATGCTTTGCTTACATCTAGCAACCACAATTCCTGGCGCTCAGGCAGTTTTGCGTGACCGCTGCAAAGTCTTCAGTCGTGGTTTGAAGTTGTAACTTACAGGCTCATGTAATGCTGGAATGCAGCATAACTCTACATCCTTGCTTAATTTAGTATATGCATTCATAAATATGCAAATTAGCCCCACCCCCACTCGCACAAGCTCAGAAATACAGTCGGCCGACTTACTGAGGAAAGCTGCTGAACAATGGTGCTCTTAACAACATTGGACACATAACAGTAATTAATGATTATCCTTTTGCTTGACTAAATAATTAAACAGCTAATAAAGTGTTGCTAATGTAACACAAAACAAAGTAATATACATATACATAAATCACCTGCTATAGCTATTGTTAAATCTACCCTATTTGTCTTATTAACAGAAAAATACTGAGACAACCTGACTTCTTTTTTTGAGACTCCGTCCTCTGCTTCAGAGAATAGTTTATGATATTCTAAAGCCTGAGCAGGTTGACATGATTGGTGACAAGGTAGTTTGTTAAGTCAGAAACACCAGTGAAACTGGTGCAGTTTAAAGAGAAAATACTCAACAAAGGAGTTGAGTGATGAAGTTGAACATGGTTTGCCTTAAAGCATATAAAAATCACCAGGTAGATGTATAAACAACATTAAAGCAGCACTTGGCAACTTTTGCTCTCAGGGTCCCCCTACAGTTTGGAAAAATAATGTCCTCAACTTCTGTCGTAAGATCTGTCATCCTACAACAGGGGATGCCATCGCGCATGCATTTGTTGACATGACAACCCTGTTGCCCTGAACTAGTGATGCGTGGGTCGTCTCATAACCCGCGGACCCCGTATGTCTATTTAATGGTCGCGGGTGCGCGGCGGGTTGTAAAAATATATACAGTGGTGCGGTGCGGGCCAAATAACTTCATAAAAGTGGCGCCGCGGGTTGGTGCAGCACTAACAGTTCCCCTGAACACTGCAACAGGAGTTCACATGCAGGTGTTCTTCTGGCGGCGCGTGTGAAATGTCTTCATCCCAGGTAACGTTACAGTCAGTGGCATATGTTTCAGCATGTCATATGAATATAATTTCATGGGTTTTATTTTTTTCAAACGCCAAATAATCACGATGCTCACGTTTACAAGCCAGCGTCATTATAGTAGTCTATTGGTTACCGTTTACAGAATCTATATGATACTTCAGTTCAATGTTTGAGTGGTAGGTAATCACCGTAACAAGCATGACAGCATCGGTTGGGCACGGCTCCTTCAGCTCACGCCGACGAGCAAACGCTGGTCCAATGTTGATCCTCGTCCTGCCTTTAATCCCATCCCTTTCTCGTTTCCTCTTATTGCTTTCCTCCAACAAAACCTTTTCTTTCTTATTTGTCTCTGCTGCTTCGGACATGACTATATTATCCGACGAACAAAGTTGGGCTTGCACGTCCGAATTTAAGGAAGTGTGGGTGTTGGTGGAAGTGACGTTTATGCCGTAAAGCAGTCGAATTTTGTGGTTCTTTTTGTTCTCGGGTTACTACCCGAAACCCGAAGTTTAAAAGTACGATTAAAAACGGCACAGACCCCATCAGGCTATGGCAGACGTGTCATTCAACCTATTGTAAGCCGATTTATCATCACAAGAGTCTTAAAAAATATATTATGAAGGTTGAAAAGTTACCTAGTGCTGCTTTAAAAACTTGATTTTCACCACGGCATTGAGCTTTTTTTTTTCATGACCCATGTTTGATGTGACTCGTACCTGAGGGCTCTGCATCGCAAGTGCTGTATCAGGTAAGGACATGTATTATTTGTGTTAATATATGTTAACATTAACAAAGTTGTTGGTGTTTTACTGCCACTAGTGTTCATTTCAGCTGGGGACACTTTTTGGAGAAACATTTTTTAAATGTTGTTATTTTGCTTGTACTGTCTCTGTAATACCTAGTAAAATACAATTGATTGCGTCATATATGAAATATTTGTATTTTTATTCACTTGTGATAGATTTATTGATTGATTCATTGGTTGGTTGATTGATTCATTGGTTGGTTGATTGATTGAGTTTAATTCTTCCATCAGTCAAGTCTCTATGGATGAGCTGAAACTTGCTTCGGGATTTCCTCGTCTCCAGAGAACACAGCACTCAATGTAGCACATCCCCTTATGCATGTTATCTTGGGACGGGTCGAGGTATTTAGACATCAAAGTCACTACCAGATGCCTCCAGTAAGGAAAATTCACCCTCTGTGTTTTTACAAGAAAAAGAAAATCTAAGACTCTGATATTCACAATAATTAATTCCCTAGGATGCTCTGTTCTAATTAAATCGACACACATGTTTGCTATTAGATTAAACACAATGAGCAATTATTAATGAAAGTGTTGCACATTATAATTATGGTGTCCATCAATTTCAGGAACATTTTTTTTTTCATGTGTTATAATTCTGAACTATCACTAAATGTGCAGCAGCTATAGTTATGTGGTGATGAGCTTTCGCAAATGATTAACACTTTGTCTGATATCCTGTTCATCTGGAACACAGACTTCTGACAAGCTTTACAGATAATATCGAGCTGAGATCATTAATTTAAATTCATATCATTATAATGAAGTAACTCTAACGAGCCGGTTTAGGGTATTAACTGAACTCACCACCCTATTACAATATTAATGAGTTCTACAGAAGGAACTGGAGTGTAAAATGGAGAGATCTTTGAAAATAATGGACCATATTCAAGCACATACTTCATAATTTTCTCTAAAAGGTAGCACCTCAAAGGAAGTGACACTAAATGAACTAGATGAGTTCTTGCTCTTAGTGTCAGCCATAGTGAGAAAGGGCACATATTTGATTGAAGTTTGTGACTGTTTTGTGTTGCATTTCCCATAGAATAGAACCAAAGATTACCATGTGATTTGTTCCTAAAGACATTGGCTGTTCTAAGTGTGCTTGACTTTACAAATGCTCCAATATTAACGATAAATAACGGAGTAATCATTTGTTGTGGTGTGGCCCAGATTAATGGCATTTGGTTATTGCCTACGGTTTTCGTTGCTGTGGTTAATAAGATATTTTCAAAGGCTGATGAATTTCTATTTTAGCTCTTCTCATGTCTTCACATCACTTGCTACATGGTATAGCACTTTTCCCAACACATTTCCATTTGATAAAGCATTTGTTTCAAGGTTAAATTCTTGCCTTAAAGAACTTGCGTATGAACAATACATTAAATATAGACTGCTAAAGCAGCATTCAGTTGACCTCGTTTTAAAGGGCATGTATTCCTCAAGAAAGTCCCACAGGGATCATATGCAATGTTGCTGGAGGATCATTGTTTATTCTTTGCATGAGTTTACTAGGTGTCTGCATATTCATAAACAGGCTTTCACTGATGTTCTATTTTCCAAAAACCAGAGACTTTGCCCTTGAACTTTTTTAATTATTCCTAGTTGAACATTTAAAGCAACAGTAGGCTTGGTTTGGCACTTAAACCACCTTTAAAATGCATGAATGTTAATGCATTATAGGCTATTACAAAATATGAAACTCTGGCAGTTTTCTTTAATAGCATGCTGTGACACAGCCACAGTAAAGCCTAGCATTTGCATGTGCCTTTTGTTTGAAGGAGAATTAGGGGGACTTTTGTTGTCCTCAAAGGACTCTTATTATGATGGGCCTACCGATAAGAAGGAAAGGGCGGCCATTTAAAAAAAAAAAAAAGGTGTTTGGTGAGGTGGCATGGATTTGGGGCTAACCTAGCTCAGACTAATTGATCCAAAATGATCCCTGGGAATAGAGATATTGGCCCTCATTTATCAAAAGTGCGTACACCAAATTTCCAGCGTACACCTTGCGTACACCCAAACCCACGGTGACTTTGAGATT
The DNA here is from genome assembly GCF_024679245.1 of Pseudorasbora parva. Lineage (NCBI taxonomy): Eukaryota > Metazoa > Chordata > Actinopteri > Cypriniformes > Gobionidae > Pseudorasbora > Pseudorasbora parva. The sequence continues at coordinate 49,837,600 of NC_090174.1, forward strand.
TATCAATATGGACGTTGGCGTACGGCACGCTCAAATCCTACGCCAGCTCAGGAGGTGGTGTACGCACGTTTGAGTTAGTGGGGAAATGCGCAGAAAAACAATAACACCACAAAACGCACTGACAAGATATGCTATATTATGACGCACTGTTAAAAACCACAACAACAACATTTAGTGTTTATTTTTGTGCAACATGAACGTCAATGTTTAATTTGTGTGACTTTACCAAAGCGTTTGATCTGTAGGCATATGTATTCCTCCAGTCGCGAGCCGGTGCGCTTTACCTGACGTTTCAGGCCCGCCTGGCCCAGCAGCTGCGCACGGACTGGGACTAAAATAATTCAGACTGACAAAATAATAAAAATGACCTTCTTCTTTTAAATAATAATAAAATCAATAAAAACGGCATTCTTATTCTAAATAACAAGCGTCATTAAGAATAATAATCATAATAATAAGAAAAGAATCTTACAAATTGTCATGTAGTTATTAATTTGAATGAATGGTAGGCTACTCCACATCACATCAGCATCACTATCGTACACCCCAATACATGTGCCGTGATACGAAATTAAATGCTAATTGTTTCAAAACGTGCTGTAAAATAATGCATTGTGATGGTAATTTATCATCCAAACAGCTATTTAAACTGCTGGAGTGCGCTTCTCAACCCCCACACTAACAGTAGCTACTCGTAATTTGGGTCCATATTTTGTTTTTGTAGGTGCCTTTAATCCCACTCTTTAAACTCCCAAATAAAACAATTTCGGGTTTTTTTCTTCCCTGGTGATGGTCTCGATGGGCGCGTCTCAATCATCTCAATAGTTCAGTAGTCAGAGCACTGATCAGGGAGTCAACCCATTGACTCATGTCCTAATCAGTGCCCTGACTAGTGGACTAGTGAGATGATTGAGCGCGCCCGATCTCCACGTCGGAGAAGTTTCGTTTCTTTGCCGTCTTCGGTGTGTCCATGGCGTAAAATGAGGGCGTGCGGGAGGCGGAGACTTGAATATATTGGGGCGTGTTATTCTAATGACGATCGTTTTCAGCCGCGGGATTTATCAAGGGCAAGTATTGCGTACACCTGAATTGCAGAGGTGCGCACAGTTTCATAAATCAGGCGGTGAGAGGAGTGTAAGCATAATCTTACGCCAATATATACACCAGTTTCTACGCAAGATTGATAAATGAGGGCCATTGTGTATTAGACTTTTTGAGCCGTTTCATATGTGCGTGCTCTGGTCTGGGATATATATATGTTTTTGGACTGTACTCTGGGGACCTTTTTTTTAACAGCTGGAGGATAACTTTGTTTTCTGGGGCCTTGAATCAGATGTTTTATACTTGTTCTCTTTTTGGGCACACTGGTCTTTATCACAGACTTCATCAAACTTCCTACCTATCTCAAAGCAGAAAAGGACTGTTGAGTATCATCTTTATTTATTTTTTGTTTGCATGGACCTCAAGCTGTTGCGTTGTGTTGTGGATTGTTGGGTGTGTAGCAGAAGAGTAGGCATGCTTTGGGACATAAGCCAACTACTTTGTCATAACTGTGTCTTTAACGGACAGCTTTGTCACTATTAATCCTGTCACCATTTAAACTGCCTTGTCATTCAACTTGTCACAGTTAAAACCCTCCTCATTCTATTTCATTTAATTTCCTACCATTTCGGAAAGAAATGTACTACTAGCATGCTCATCTGCCAGTTGTGGGTCTTTCATGCAGAGAGTTCTCCTCATGTGTTTGCAATTTGCATAATGGTGCATTTAAAAGTTAATGGCCAAATGTATCATTACAAAAGTTCACAATGCTTTTGCAGATGAAAAAAAATTATGTGAATAACATTTGAATAAATCTCTTTTTGTAAGGTTAGATATTGATTACATCCATCATGTTTTTTGTTTTTGTTTGTTTTTTTATATTTTTTGTGCATGTTGTAGTTCTAATTGAGTCCTTGTCCAAAATGCAGTAGGTTTGTGAGCAATATCAGCCATTATAATGTGTAATGGATCTGCACTTCTGACTCTTACTGGAAAAAGTCGACGATCTTTGGAACATTAATTTCAACATTCTACGATTTTGGACACACTAACTCTAATTCATAGTATTCGGATACTAATTATGATGGAGAGATTGGGAATTGGTAAGCTGTTCAGTGTTACTTTAATATTACTGAGTTGGAACTGAGCCTGCAGGAAGGTAGCTCTCCAGGAGCAGGGTTGAACAAAAAATATTCCACATGGTTTGATGATATCATATCTAATGCAGTGAAAATCATATTTGTACCACTCCAGCTAGCAGGGAAAATCATTTTCTAAAAGTTTTGTAAATGTTAGGACAAAACATTATTACAATTGTTTAAAAAACATTCTTATACAATTATTGATTACTTCTCGTAACGTTAAGAGAAATTGGTTTTATTCACTAAGCACAAATTTGTACGAACATTTGATTTCTATTCTCGTGGACTTATCGCTTCTATTACTCATCCCAAAGCTTTAGTTCATCCAGTTTCTGAACTCGGTTGAATTCAGATGATTTACCCATTTAAAAATGTAGTCATTCTCTATATCATACTTGCTCTGTTGTCTGACAAAAAAAAAAAATTATATAGGAAATGAGATCAGCTTTATTGGCTTTATTTATATTACATTATATTAAAATAACTTAATTTAGTTAAGTTATTTTATTCGGATTAGGAGAGAACATATAAGGCAAGAAGGCAGATGTAAGTGTGATGTTGTCATCATGAATATGCTAATTGACACATGCCATCATCTAGTGACATTCAGAAACAGGCTTTAGCTACTTTTCTTTCTGAAAAAAGGAATGACTGCAGGTGGAAAGCAATATGCTACCCTGCGCTTGCAGGACAGTACCGGTGAAAAAAAAAAAGTTGAAGGGGTTTGAAAAGTTGCTAAATCTAGCATACATATGCATAATTTTACAGAGCAGATTCTTGCCAAATGCACACACCCTAGTATAGACTAAACATGTAAGACGCAATCACGCATGATGTCACTGTTTTCACATTTTAGTTTTTTTGTCAGTAACGATCATGTTTTAAAAAACTTTGACTTTGAAAGTCATTTTCAAAAGTTTGCATTTTCAGGCTACCAAAACGCTGTTGTCATGTAAATGAACCGCAAAAATGCATACGTTTTAGTTGAAAATGGTGTTGTGTAAATGGCCCCTAAGAACAAATTCTGGCATGGCATGTTGTGAACATGGAACTGGCATGTTGTGAATTAGGTGTAGATTTTTCATTAGAAGTTCTCCTGTGTGTACAAATACGAAATAATCCACACAATTATTAGTTAATGAGACTTAATATTCTTTCTCTGAACTTTCCTTATTAACTTTTATGATTACATAATGAAAACATTTTCATAATTTTTAAAATCATATGTAATGTTCTACTAACACTCACATAAACCAAAATAAAATGTTAATACATAAAATAAAAAAACTGACCATTTTGAACATTTAAAAACATAAATTACATTTTCATATTGGAATGTTAGCAAAATATTCAAAAATGTATTTTTGTTAGCTGGGACTACATGTAAATCACAAAGTCGACTTTCTCACTATTAACTAGCTATACATTTGGTGGCATCGACAATGCATGTGGAACTCATTTTACAGCAGTCTGCAAGAGGGTTGACTTGTCAGTAAAGTCCATCAAACCCTGAAAGTCATGTCTGTAGATACCATAAAGTACGACTGGCATCTCCTTTGAGAGCTTAAGGACTTACAATCATGCTGGCTGTGCTAAACCATTAGTAAAACCGCACATGAAATGTCAGAGATTCCAAATCCTGCCTACTTTTAGCTGAGACAGCATATCAGAAAGAGAGAGTAGAAGAGCAAGTCATATAGACATGTAGGTACACTCGTTTTTCCACTTCCAAATGCAGTGATTTATTGGGAATCTACCAAATTGTGTTTACATGAGGTCAAATCTGGATTTACTGGTTGGAAGTTATAGGTGATTTTTGTAGTTGTCAAAATTGTAATTGTGTGTGTTTCCCACCACAATTTATCTATTGTTTATCTATTTGATTTTATGACAGTTCACAAAGTAATGATGTTGGATTTGTGCATGAATTGTTCTCTTGAATAAGAGCTTTTCAGTTTATTCAGTTCAAAAGGGTCTGAATGATTTGCTCATAAATTGCTTGAATAAATGATTATCAGTGAAAGATATCAGTTTTGGTTTGTTTCTCACACAAAACAGACTTTAGGCTTGAAATCTAGTACATGAGTCATATGATTTAATACGGAGCCCCAAAAGGGACCTGCTGATGGGAAAAATATCAGATGGGAGAGAAAAATAATGTTTGAGTGCGTCCACCAGATAAATTTTGCATTTGCTCTCAAACCCACTGAAATATACGCCTAGTTTTCCCTCCGACTTTAAATTATTCCAATCGCCAGTTTTGCGTTTATTTGCAATAGTTTTGCAAATGAATGCAACGTCTCTCTCTGAAGAACGCAAGGTTTTCTAAGTTTCTCATGCAAGTTTTGCAAAACAATTTTTCCTTCCATCAAATTTTTTTCCATCACCATGTCCTTTTAGGGGCTCCATCATTTTTCCACTCATTGTAATTGCATGAAAACAGAAATTGAAATATTTTCGGTTAAAAAAAAGAAAAGGAAAAAAAGGATATGATACAGGTTTTGAATGACATGAGGGTGAGTAAATGATGACAGAATGCTCATTTTTAAGTAAACTATCCTTTTAACATTGAAGTTACCAAAAGCATCACTCAAAATATGAAAAACAAGCTGTGATGGGAGGAGAGGCGTGAAAGTACTAAAATGGGGGGGGATCAAGCCTGGAAACTCCATAAGATCAAATGGCCCTGTGGCGTTGCCTCCTCTGACAGGTGAGTAAACAGAAGGTACTCATTATGCGTACCTGCTAGGATTTCACACTGAGAGACATGGGATGAGAGAGCATGAACACCGTGCCGTGTTACATAAGCACATGGTGCATTAGCAATGCAGATTCAATGTTTTTTTTCCCGCCAAATCAGTCAGCGTTGGCGCTTTAAGTGTGCGTGACTGTTAATCTCTGTTTAACGGCCGCGTTCCGCAGCATGAGCCCTTCGACCCTCGTTCCTCACGCACACAAACATTCTTCCAGGCAGCCGCCCTGTGTTTGTCACTCTCCCTTCACTTTGATGTAGTTTATGAAAATTGACTTTACAAGGACCGCGTTTTATGTTCCTCCTTTATTGGCCAGGCTAGCATCCGCTGCTCTATAGTTGTGTATGTGTGTACGTGTCAGACAGACAAGTATGTGATTAATAGCTCTCTTGGTCTCTGGCTGGCTCATTTTTCAGTGCTGTTGTTTAAGACCTGTGGCTCTTCTCTTGGCGAGATGTAGATGCGTTTCCCCTTGCTGTTTATTGATATTCTGTTTCCCTAAATACGGACCTATTTGTCTCTGCTGTCTCGCCTCCCACCCCCCACCCCACCTGTACACTGGACCTGAGCGGATATAGGCGGATTGGGGAGGAGAGGAGAGGAGGTGGAGAAGGGGCAGAAAGAGAAAACTATTCGTGATTGATAGGCAATCTCAGTGCCTGTGGCGTCTGGAGAATCACCAAGGTGACGGTGAGTGGTTTTCCTTTGGCTTCCTCTTGTGGCTGGTTGTACTAATCACTGTGTGTGTCATTGTGCTGGAGTGAACGTGTGCTTCTGACCGTTTGGGGGTAAGTGATAGAGATATAGTGAGTTGATGTGTTTGATGCTCTGAATCTAATGCAGAAGAACATCTGATGAAGAGCACAGACCTTGTGGCGACCCTATGTCTCTGGTGTATCTGATTCTGGTCCTCACCTTTACAGTATTTATGGGTCAAAAGGAAAACCCCAGGTAAAGATTTCTCTATTAATATTTTTCTTCATCTCAGCTATCTACAGCCTTGTTTCCACAACCTGCAGGCCCAGGATGTTTATTTTAAATCTGATATGTTTTTTTATGTGTACATTTATATTTCTTTATAGTTATTCATATGCTTGTCTAACAAAATCATGAATTGGGAAGTGACAAGTGTGCCTCTCTAAAATAATAAATGTCTTCTTTAGTAATGCATTCTGGCACCAACTCTGCAAATACAGCACCTTTTCACTGTTTACTACCTTGCAAGGTAAAAAAAACAAACAAAGGATACAAAAAAAAAATACATTGACTCAGCCGATGAGCACCTGTTTTTTTTAGCAATGTTACAAGAGGCAATTCTAGGATTTTGGCCATTGGAGGGCTCAACCTTGTTGAGCTATGTTTAGTAGTTTATTCCTGGAACAACATCTTTCTTGAACCCAGAACAACATTTCAATCAACCAGTTTTTGAGTTCAGAAAACATCACTCTACTGAGACTGCAGTGTTGAAAGTTGTCCTAAGATTCTGGCGACTATGCTTGTGTTTGTGCTCTTCGGTCTGACTGCTGCATTCAATTCAGTAGATCATGCTGTTCACAATGTTCGGTTGGAACATTGTGCAGGCATTAAAGGTAGTGCCCTGGAGTGGTTCAAATCTTACGTTACAGTTAAGGTTGGAGAATGTAGTTCTACTACTGCTGTGTTATCCTGTGGGGTTCCCCAGGGGTCCGTTTTGGCTCCCATTCTTTTTTTCCTAATGCATGCTTCCACTTGGTTTTATCTTCAGGAAATATGTTATTCCATTGTTACACTGATGACACCCAAATTTATCTGCCCTTAATTTATCCAAACTGCAAAAGTCCACAACACATGCAAATACAGAAATACACATGCAAATACAGAAACGTGCTGCAAATAGAGAAACGTGCTGCAAATACTCAAACAACATGTAAATAGAGAAACTTGCTGCAAATAGAGAAACGTGCTGCAAAAGTCCACAAGACAAATTAGTGTTGTCAAAAGTACTGACCACGATACCAAATCGCCACTGAAATTTAACGGGGTGGTATAAAAACATTATTTTGAAGGCTTGATTGTGTTTGTGGGGTACACTGTAACATGTTCATGCTTTGTTTTATAAGGGGTCATATAATGCCATTTTTATGCAAGTTAATGTGATTCTTTAGTGTCTAAATGAAAACTTTGTAATATATTTAATAAAAAATTATCGTTAGTATTGTAAGAACCCTCATTTTACCTGGTCAAAAACAGCTCTGTTTTCACCAAGCCATTTTAGTGCATACGGCTTTAAATGATAAGTGACCCCCGCCCCTCTGTTGTCCTTGACAAAAGTAGAGGCGAAAGAATAGCCACGAGAGCTTCTGAGGACAGATCTGTGCAACTTTATCAATTTGAACTGGAGTCGGACCCAGGACAGGATGACAGCTCCAATGAAATTCGACAACTAAGGCTTAGTAGGACGTTTCTGAATGGTTGGTTAACGTAATGTCACTTTGATCTGTCTTTATGTACTGGCAGGGTAACGTTAGCACGAATGCTACGTGTTTACTGATGTATATGTTATTTCATTGACAGATTGATGTTACACCTAATGCCAATAAGAATTATAATAATAATAATAATAATAGATTTTATTTATAACGCACTTTTCATTGCGAAGAATCTCAAAGTGCAACATGGAAAGGAAGAAGAAGAACTTTTTTTATTACACCCGAGAACAGAACAGCGCAAAGGCTTAGACGCCATTCTGCTCCAGCGTAATGGCGGACTGTGATGATGATGATGATGATGACAGAGTTCACTCAGGTTTTATCTGAGTTGAAACTGCTTGCCAATCAACAATCGTGGGAGGGGTGTCTGACCGTGTGACGTCAAACGCCTCGATTTGTGACAGTGGAAAACATATAAGGAGATTTTTTTTTTTAAACAATTGATGGATTTTTATCAATATATGATGGTTGTGTACAGGCACTGCCAACACACATTTCCATTCAATCAGCTTGTTAAAGTGCATGTACCATTATATGACCCCTTAAAAAATAAAAATAAAATAATATATTTTACCTTTATTCTGCTTTGTCCCTCCTTGCTTTGTCCCTCCTTGTAAAAACGGTCTGATGGTTTCCAGGTTCTATGAAGCCTGTCCCTCAAAAATAGGCAATGGGCTCAGATTGCTTAGCTGGCGCAGTGTTTGTGACTCATTAACCGCCTAGTGCACGTTTTTCGGAAACTCCTTACTTTTACCTGTACTGTGTAAAGACTGCGGATCTATAGTGATTGCTACTGAAGGACACCTTTTGTATTTTAAGAACGATTAAAGCCACATATTTGTCGCAAGAACTATTAACCAAAAACGAACACTAAACATTGGCTTTACTACAGTCGCCAAATCAAACACAGAACCATGTTTAGCATGCCTGTAGATAAACAACACACAAAAGCTTTAATCAATAATAATTTACACTAATTCCAAGTTCGCTGTTGAAATTTAAAAAAACTTTGTAATGTTAGGTGTTTATCGGGATATGTAAATATGAGCTATAAGTAAAATTTAACAATATACAAATTGAACATTTTTTTTGAAAGCCCAAAATGAAAGTTTCACTACAAAAAGTTTCTTTAAACCTACAAAAAATTATTTTAACCTCATAAATAAAAGTTATAATCTAACACAATGTACAAAAGCATTAAAAGCCATCTCCTATTGAAGACAAAAAGGACATGTAGAACTTTTCTGGATTCAACACCCAAAATAAAGGAAATTAAAACATGGGAAAGGATCCTGAATATCAGGAGTACTAACCACTGTAAAATAAAATAAAAATATCTTAACATTAAGACCATATAACAGTCTTCATCAACTCTAAAACATGATTTAAGTCATCAAAAAAGCTGATTTGCAAATTCCTAAATGTTCAGATGCTACCTCCACATTCTCAAATTGAGGTCCATTTAAAGTCAATAAATGTCATAAAGTGAAAACCCTGGATTCCTGCAATAAGATGCTGAACCCCTGGTAAATGGCAGTGAGTGGTATTGCCCAAGTATCAATGGTTATTTTAATAACCAGTGGAGAGTATGAGTTCTCATTCTTATGAACAAGAAAGAAACTCCACACATTGAAGAGACTCTGATAAAAAGCAGGTAGTTCTGATAAAACCAATTTAGTTGGATCTATTAAAAAGAGGGATTTGTTCAGTCCAAAACCTTCAATAGTACGCAAAATGGTACAACTAACAGCATGCCAGCTAAAATCTGTTGAACCATCAAAAACATTGTTAAAACCTTTAAACAAAAGGCAAACATTGTAAGTGATTCAAACCTTGCCCACCTTCTTCTTTGGCTGGGTTTAAAACACTCTTTGGGACCTAGCGTATTTTGTCCCCAAATAAAGTTCACAAGCAGCTAGAATTTCAGCCAAAAACTGTGGCAAAGGTTCTACAGTTTGTGACCAATTTGTACCAAAGTGAGGATGCCTCTAAATGGATGATCATTTCCATTTATCTAAGTGATCTTTAACTTTTTCCATCACCCCCTCCAAAGTTTTCTGTAAAACAGTCATCATATAGATAAACTCCTAAATATTTTATATCCCCTTTACCCCAACAAAACCCATCAGGAAGTCAAGGTTTACCATCAGTCCATTGACACTGCATATGTCTGGTCCGGATGAATGACCTGATCCAACACTCGAGGGTCAAAACTCCTGCCACATCATTATTAGCCTCTTCTGACACCTTCTGCAAACTGTTAGGGGTTAACAACTTATGACCCAGGACCAGTAGTGAAGATTGCAATTAATTAAAAGAAAAATGTACTTAAGAATAGTTTGCAGATTCAAAAGCAGAAGCCAGCTTCAAGTCTCACAAGGAGTTCGTAGGCCGCGCTCCCTCTCTCACCGTCTCGTTGCCTCGCCCTATCGTACATACAATTGTCCCAACAGTTATACCGTTTTCAAGGTCTTATCCTCGTCATTACTGCAATGTGGTTGATTCTGATTGGCTCAGAGACAATGCACAGTCATGGTAAATTTCCACTTATGTCAGTTAATCTGCTGCAAGTTTCCATAGACGTGTCACTTGTTGACACTTTCACCCCAGAATTAGGCCCGCAGTGACCTTCCAGATCTGGAGCAGGTGCCAGCTTGCCCAGAACAACAAGTCCACACATCGCTTAGGGTGCCCATTGTACACCATTCTGATCCAAGGTTGGAGCTGATTAAGCTCCAGTTCTAACTAGTTCTTACCAAAACATACTGATGGCATGTGCTTTCTTTCAGTGAGAGGGACACACAATAGTACAGGCAATATTCATCTTGTGTCTTTAGTGTTTCAGTAAAAGGAAATATAAAAGGAATAAAATATAATAAAATAAATGAAAGACGAATCCATATTTCATCTCTGGAAGCCGGGCTAAGTGAGCAAACCCTGTTTACTGCACTCCTGACATGTTAGGGGTGTGTGATACCTCAAAAATCCAAACACACGACCTTGTTGCCAGTGTTTAGTGACACATCACACATCTCTAGGCCAGACCCTCAGTCACTCCTGAGAGACCAAATATACACTTTAGAAAACAAGAAACTAAAACAAAATCATAACTGGATAGAATCATTTATAATAATATAGGATAAATATTGATTAAAGTTTTGATCATGAAATTAATTAGGATATAAATATATACAGGTATATTGAAGCGGCAGTGGATTTCAGAATCCCCCCCTTCAAAACTGTCGAAGAAAACATTCTCCACACAGCACCCTGATTTCAGCTCACTTTAAATATCTTGATATAAATTAACTGCTCTTCCCCGAATACCAGCAGAATCTGACAATAGCACTCTATCTTCGGAATGCAGTGCATGAATAAAACACATCTGGCCATTCTTTTTTTTTTTTTTTTTTTTTTTTTTCAGATTGAGAAAGTATTTGTATGGTGTGTCCAGCTGATCAGTGTTTTGAAACGGTGAACAGACCGGAGCTCCCTGTATGTTATTCCCCAGTAGATCAGCTAACTGAGCTTTCTTCTTTGAGCAGGCTTCTAAATAGCAACTCTCACCACTAGATTGAGCTAATTGTTGAAAATCGATTCTCTTTTTCTAAAAACTCCTTAGTGATGTTGGGAGTATAATGTTGAGTAGTTTTATTTGGACCTTGCCAACATCCCACCACTGTTGTATCGAATGAAAAGAAGACTTCTTTGCTCTGTAAACTTCCCAAAAAGACTTAAAAGATTCCTTAAAAAATATCCTTTAACAGATTAGTGTTAAAGTGCCAGTATGCACTTTTTTGTTTTACTGAGCTTAAAATAAGCTGAAAACGGTATGAAAAACGTAATGGTGTAATTTAATATTTATTAAAAATGCTAAGATGGTAATTAAAACTATAAAATCTGTCCAGTCTGGTTAATGACATTTATCGTGTGTGCGTGCGCGCGCGTGAAGCCAAGTGTACTGTCTCTCACTACCATTTAAAGATCTCCAAATATCACACGTATAATTTTTTTATTTTATTTATAATATATATATATATAAAAATATTATATATATATAAATATATATATATAAAATATTTTTAATAATATGAACAAGACATGTACGTGAAGCCAGGTGAGGCTCAATGGGATTTCTATCTAAACTGAGTTCAGTAAAATTGTAGTCACCACTTAGGAACAAGATTTTTTCAAAGCTGCAGTTTTGTAGAATTGCATAGAAATAACATTCGTTGGACTGATGCAGTTGGAACATAAAGTCTACAAAAAACTTTCAAAAACTGATCTAACTTTTAAAAGCCAACATTTACCATTTCACCAACATCATAAGAGACAGGACTAAAATACATTGTAAATAAATGGCCACTCCCCCACTTATTGCAGTATTGTGACTTAACACGGCCATACCATCAAACTCCCTTTCCCAGTCAACAATTCTTGTCAGTTATGATAATAAAAAAATAAAATAAAAAACACTAATATATTTAATAGTTAAAAGTAATAAGTTCTCCTTAAAATAAATGTTTTTAGTCTTTTTACTTTTGTATTTTTTAGCTCTATTTCTTGCACCACTAATATTCAAAGTAGTAGAAACTTCACTCTTTCATGATTTTAACAAAAAAAAAGATCCAAAAAATGTCAACTCCTCTTAAAGTTAACACATCATCGTTCAAGGCATTATTGAGATTCCTCTTGTTCTTGTTCCTTGTTCGTGGAACAAGAACAACCATCTGACATTAGTCTTACTTTTTCAATGAACTGTTTGAGATCAGGTCATTATTCCTGCACACACACACCCCTTTTATTTTTAGTCAGTCATTAGTAATTCTGCCCAACAAGCTCACTCTGACAAAATGTCACACTAGTCAGAAGACCCACCATCACTCTCTGTATCCTGATCCTCATCCTCTTGTACTTCACTTTTATTTATTTATTTATTTATTTATTTATTTATTTATTTTTTACTTTTGACATCAATTACTTTGTTACTATTCTTCCTTTCTGTGGCATTTTAAATATAATTAGCTTGTCCTCCATTCTTACACAATCCATCTCACACCTTTCTTTGAATGCCACTGAATTATTCTCCGAAGCACTACCATTTTGGCAATCTCTTTTAATTTCAGAAAACTGAGCCACGATACAGTCTATATACCAGCATCAGAAACACTTCAGTATGTGCCGTACAGTATGAATGCTTCAGTATGAATGTTCATGTTGCGACGAGGTTGACACGACCGCAGTCTCACCATCAAAACCTGTAGCTGTCACCGCCACAACCGAGCTTGTCCCCGCAATACTCATTATACTCAATAATGCCATCAACACCAGCCGGACTGCCACCTTCAATATTCAAGCCATGCAAGCCAAAAAAAGGCGACAGTGGCAAGGAACCAAAACTCCATCAGAGCATGATGGAGAAAAATAAACCTTGGGAGAAACCAGACTCAGTTGGGATGCCAGTTCTCCTCTGGCCAATTAACAAAGTGTATCATCATTATTCTGGCAACCTTACAGATTAGAAATAATATTAGATCAGAATATTCGAACATCCTGGGTATCACGCAAGAGACAGGTTTATTGAGGATGGCGTGTCGATTACACAAGAATATGAATATTTAAAGGATCGGAGTCGTCGCAGCAGGGACGGGTTTATTGTGGTTGACATGCCGGTGAGGCAAATTCAGAGGAGACACCGATTGACACGGTCTCAGCAGACACTCCAGGATGTGTTGGTCATGTCCGGGCGCAGGTCCAGCATCTGATCCGGACACAGCCTGGATCCGGCCGACTGCAAGTGTTCCCGGTTCCGACTGACCTAGTTAATGCAGCCTAACAATCAATCAATTGATTTGAATAATGTAAGTAAAACATGTTCTATGTGTATGCCAAAGTAAAGAGATGTGTTTTTAGTCTAGATTTAAACTGACAGAGTGTGTCTGCTTAGTGCTTCCCCGAACAATGCAAGACTGTTTGGTATCGCAACCAAAGCACTTCGACTTTGCGGTAGTGACAAAAGTAACAATCCAAATCATCCATTCATGTCCCACTCCACACCATCCTGAATAATAATAGAAGCAAGTCGCCTAAACGAAAAAAAAGTTTCAACAGAGGTGACATGCTACTGATTGGGATCTTTTTAATCTAAGATACCAATTTTCCATACTGAGATAAAGCCTTAAATTATCACTTACAAAAAGTGGAATGTTTAAATGGACTGCATTTATATAGTAAATGGACTGCATTTATATAGCGCTTTTATCCAAAGCGCTTTACATTTTTGCCTCACATTCACCCATTCATACACCGACGGCGGTGTCAGCCATGTAAGGCGCCATCCAGCTCATCGGGAGCAACTGGGGTTAGGTGTCTTGCTCATGGACACTTCGACACTTGGTCAGGTGGAACCGGGGATTGAACCACCAACCTTCTGGTTTGTAGACAATCTACATGAACCACTGAGCCACTGCCGCCCCACTGAGCCACTGCTGCCGTTTAACAAAGTGGCTCTCTTAGCTGGCAATGAAAGGGGATAGAACAGGGACAAATTCATCACCAATAAAAATTCCGTGTTCGGTATATATTGGCACTATTGAGAAACACCACCATGGCACTATTCATTCTGAAGGCGGATGACATGTTCTCATGTCCCACAACCTCACCAATGGCCATACAGCATTCCTCCACACTCACCGCGGACTTAACAACGTGGCTCTGTGTGAGTGAACTCAACCTGCGCGCATAAGGCTGACATGCCAATAAAGTGAACAGCATGTGGCTCACCAAAGACCAAAAATATGGAGAAAACAGAAACAAAACAAGGGAGAAAAATAGAAAAAGATTCACTCGCAACACTCACACAGAGAGAGATTGTGGTGAGGGATTAAAAGACAGAATGAACTTTGGTGGAGCATGTTCTTACAGACTGTCTGACTCCTTGAAACTCAAAAAGCTTGGTTTTGTACTTGAAAATATCCAGAGTTGCAGACAGAAGGGATGGAGATCCACAGCATGCCCAAGTGTCTTCATTACAGGTTTCGAGCCACCAATGGTCAAACTGAATAGTATAAAATCACTTTCAAAACTAGTAAGCAGTATTTTACAAACAATGCTGCTTGTCCCAAATACTATGTGCGATAGTGAATTCCATGATTGCTCCTCCAGGGAGCTCTCACTGGCTGGATAATGACAATTCTGCTTGTTGTATTTCAGACAATGAGCAATGGCAGAAGGTTCCAATCAATGAGCGTTCAAAGAAAATGTATGCTGGCTGTGTTTACCAATTCGCTCGGTAAGAAAGGATCTTAAGAGAAAATACATTTAAAAGTAAAATGCACAATCACTTTTGTTGCTCTTTGTATGTCAGTGTATTGATTACATTCCAGTTTACCGTTACCTGAACACAGAACATGGTTTTAAATTACGGGGCAAAATAACATTTCTCGATCAGTCGATAAGCTTTATTTGGAGACCCTAAAGAAACTCTTTACAGTTATGTCCAAAGGTGCTTCTGTTTGTATGCACAATACATGTTTTATTTGAAAACATATATTTTAACAATATTAAATAAACACTGTGCTATTCTTTAGTAGAAAGTTGTGGAACGTTTTACAATAAAGTTAGTTGCTATAAACATTAAAAAATATATATATTTATATATTTAATTCTATATTTTATAGATATTTTAAGATTATGAACAGATGCAATTTTCAGCCCCACTCTATAATAGGTGGCCTTAAGTACTTACATCAAAAATAAGTACAATGTACTTACTGTGTTCAAATTGTATTGAAAAACACCTTTGCTGATTTTGACGTGGGTCAAAAGTTGACGTAAGGTCGGGTGTGGTGGTGTGGGTAAGTTTAAGGGTAGGGTTAGGTGTAAGGGAAGTGCCAACTGTGTAATTAGAAATGTAACTAGAGAGATTACAGACGTAATTACATGCAGGTATTTTTCAAATGTAAGTACAATGTAAAAAAGGTGTACACAATAAGTGCATTGTATCAAATGATTAATTCAAATGCTAGTACATAGTAGTTAAGGCCACCTACATTGTAAAAAATTTGTGGTGTTTTTTTGTTGGTTTAACTTAAAAAAGTAAGTAACCTGGTTGCCTTAAAATTTTAAGTTTATTGAAATTAAAAATTTGAGTTGATACAATGAAGGAAATTAGTTTAATAAATAGAAACTCAAAATATTTTTGTATCTGAACCACATAAAAAATGTGATAAATCATTAAAATTGCACAATTTGGCATGTTTTACTGCGTCATCAGAAATAAAACACACACAATTACCCAATATGCTTACAAAATCTTTTAATAATCTTTTAATAAAGGTTGTCAAATCTCAAAAAAAATGTATTGTATTAACTCAAAATTTTAATTTCAATGAACTCAACATTTTAAGGCAACCAGGTAACTTTTTCTAAATAATTTTTTACAGTGTAATAATAAAGTGGTTCCCAATTTTCTAATTTGACTTTGTGATATTTGAGTGCTGCTTTTCTTTGTGCTAAGCAAGACTAGACAATTTGGATTGTGGAACTTTACGAATAAAATGTACTTTAAATTTGTATAATTCATATAACACTCAAGAAAATATTTCTTTCTGTGTGCGAGACAATTTTTTGTCATCATTTAGCGGATGAACGCAAAATCCGATGAAATGTGACTCCGTTTTCTCTATATTTTACATTTTTAATGCCCTGTAGACACATTAAATCCAAGAATATTGAGTGTTTTATGCCTAGTTTCAAATGTAGCAGACAACCAATCAGCAATCATGGCTAGAACTCAGCGGCCAATCAACAATCAAGGCCTCAAGACTGTAATGACAAGCGTTTCCCTCCACTCTAATCTAATGCAGAGCAAGTGAGTCACAGTCTCCGAGCTCTGGGGCCTTTCTCTAAATGACAAACTGTGACAGAACGAGAAATACATGCTTATTAATGTAATCCATGTAAAGGGGGACAGCAACATCCAGAGGGTTTAAAGAAGGAGACGTTCTAAATCAGTCTGAAATTGTATTAAGAAAATTAGATTATCACAAGGCTCAACTGTTGTTTCCCTTCAAATACAATAACAAGAAAACATGGAAATGAATTCATTGGTTTGTATCCAACCACCTGAATAACTTAACCTGGTTTATCCCAGCAGGGGGTATTTTGTTGTGTAATAGAAAGATACTTTGACATATTCTGAGAGCAAAAAAAGTATAGAAATTGTGGAAGAAAACCTGGCCTATATCCACTAATACTGTAATATAGGATCAGTCAGTCAGAACAGGTCTCAGCTTCGTGGACATTAATTTGGCTGGAATAGGATACACCTCACTTGGCTCTCAATAAAGGACGATCCAGAGCTCTTGACCGAGGCTTCGTAAATTTAAAGACAAGACTTGTATACAAATGACTTTGTAAAGCTGACATGCTCGTCCATGTCCCTCCAAATTGAAAGAAAAAATTCAGACATCTTTCTTCTCTTTTCTCACACAAAGTTACTCCTTATCTGAAGAGCTGCGCTATTACGAATTGTATTATTGCTTTGTTGGCTGGTAATTCAATTAAACCGATGGCATCTTTGCAATTAAGCATTTCCATTATTTCAGCACGCTGAATGGTGATGAGTTGGTCCGAATATTTAGCATGGTGAGCTGAAATGGAGTTCTGACGTGAGAGAGATAAGGCTCGCCTTCCAAAGTTACGCACTTGGTATTGTTCTGCGCCTGACAACAAGAGATGACTATGAATACGAAGAGGGAAAAAAGTACATTTGAGGGTTTGCAGCTGCTTTCCAAAATTGCCCTGTAACATGTTCATTTCCAATGCAGCTGTCCTTACAAAAAAGTTGTGTGTATATGTATATATATGTATATATATGTATATATATGTATATATATATATTATAAGAGTTACTTTTAGTCTATACTTTTTATGTACTTTCTCAGAAATGTACTTAAAATTGCACTTAAGTATACTTGACCTATACTGACAGAAAGGTCTAAGTATGTTTAATTATGCATGTAATCTTTTTATCAAGATATACTTAAATATAATTAAGCATTCTAAATATATTTGGCTTGTAGTTGTTTCATCTTTTGATTGAGGAGCCTATTAAATACTTTTCACATTTTACATGTTTATTGTTTAAAAATAAACCATTTTATTAATTCTGTGTATCTGAATTTTTGCATAGGTTATACCACTGGTATTGTGCATATGAATTTAATTCAAATCTACGTTACTCTCTTCCCACCACTGACTGAATTTCCCGGCTAAGGGGCGCAATTACTCATATTACTTATTACTTCTAGTACATAATCTCCCGATCAAAACACAGGTGAAGAACCAGTAACAAGTGATAGAATATTGCTTACACAAATGTAAAACAACGTGATCATCAAACAGCATATAAATCAAAGCTGCCTTATTATTACCACATGAAATGTCGACCCATGAAGACGAAACAAACGACTGTGAAAGAGTTCAAGCTAAAGGTATATAACAAATATAAAAAAAATAAAAAAAAACCTATATAGGAACATAGAAAAGTGCAAAATATATACATTTTAAACTATTAGGGCCCTATTTTAACGATCTGAAACGCAAGTGTCAAAGCGCGGAGCGCAAGTAAATTTGTGGGCGGGTCTCGGCGCTGTTGCTATTTTCCCCGCGAGATAAATGGCTCTTGCGCCCGGCGCAAATCTAAAATGGGTTGGTCTGAAGTAGCTTCATTATTCGTAGGTGTGGTTTGGGCGTAACGTGAATAAACCAATCAGAGCGGCATCCAACATTCCCTTTAAAAGCAGGTGCGCAAGTTCCCTTATGGATTGCTATTATTATGGCATATTTACCAGGCGCACGCCAAGAACACACAGTCTCATATGTGTACACGGGCGTTTGACACGTGCAGTTTTAAGCAATCTCTCTCCATGAGTTACAACCCATGAATACTGCAAAAACATTAAATGCAGTACTACTCCTTCCACCTGTTTTATATCAGTTAGATTCTTTTAGTCTCCTATTTAATCCCTTCTCGTCTGGTCTTGTGCCAGATCGTTGTTTGTTCTCTGTGCAAGCTATTGCTCCAGTCTTGTTGTGTTGCGTTCGGTCATGTTGGATTTCTGTCTGTTTGTCTTTGGTTTGACTGTATCATGTTGGACTTTTGGCTAGTTTTGTTTTCTTCTTTTAGTTTTTGTTTTTCTCCTTTTCACCCTCTAATTTCTCCTGGCAGTTCTCCACTGCCTTCGCCTCGCTCTCAATCACTGATCGTACATCGCCTTCTCTGCTCTTCTTCATGTGCCGTCTAAAGGCTGATTTATATTTCTGGTCTTACACCGTGGGCTAAACGTCGATTTTCATTTAAACTTCTGCGCCGTTGTCCGCGCCAATATGTATTTACACAAGCAGAGGGAGAAGCCTTTGTGTTGGATTTTGTATTTTTCAATAAACTGTTACTTTTTTGGGGCGCCAGCAGACTGAGTTTGTGTCCAAATTTGATACTAATAGTACATTGTTATTACCTTAAATGTATACTTGAACTTTACATAAGTATACTTCATATGAACTTGAAGTATACTTCATTTTAGGAATGGTGGGAGAGATTTTAAGTCACATAAGCATGTAGATGTCAAAAAATTAAGCTTTCAACGTGATGGGAAATGTTTCAGAAAAATATTAATTTAAGACTGTGCGTGTGTATATACACTAGACAAAATTATAAATGCAACAATTGTTTTGCCTCCATTTTTCATGAGGTGAACTCAATGATTTAAGACTTTTTCTATGTACACAAAAGGCCTATTTCTCTCAAATGCAGTTTACAAATATGCGTTAGTGAGCACTTCTCCTTTGCCAGATAATCCATCCACCTCACAGGTGTGGCATATCAAGATGCTGATTAGACAGCGTGATTATTGCACAGGTGTGCCTTAGGCTGACCACAATAAAAGGCCAATCATGAAATGGGCCGTTTTAATACATTGGGGGGTCTGAAAACCAAGCAATAATTGGTGTGGCCACCATTTGCCTCACATAGTGAACCAACCATTATGGAGTGGACCAACTCCAGATGTTGTTGCTCATCTTGCAACATTGTGTGATGTTATAAAATTGCACATTTCATGAGTGGCCTTTTATTGTGGCCTGCATAAGGCACACCTGTGCAACAATCATGCTGTCTAATCAGCATCTTAATATGCCACACCTGCGAGGTGGATGGATTATCTGGCAAAGGAGAAGTGCTCACTAACACAGATTTAGACAGATTTGTGAACAATTGAGGGGAAAAAAAGTCTTAGATCTTTGAGTTCAGCTCAAAAATGAAATGAAAAATGGGGGCAAAAGCAAAATTGTTGCTTTTATAATTTTGTTCAGTGTTTGTGTGTATGTGTGTGTACGTATGTGTACTAATGCATATCATATACTATTGCATGAAGGGCAGTACCTTTCTAGATAGCTGGTGGTCTGTCTCTGTAATGGCGCTGCAATGTTTCATCACTTTTAATATTGTTGCGAATATGAGCGTCCTTTCGACTGAACATGAGACCTTTTAATTCAGGCTCGTTGGCCCTGGAGATAATTCAACTAAACAGGCATTTGACTAGTCAGGCATTGAAAGTTTTTCCTCACCACTGAATGACACTGATATGTAAATGGAGCATGAAACCTTTGGCCAATTATTATCATCCCATAATTGTTGTGGAAGAGCTACATGGAGCAATATAATTAAGTTATCCAGCTGGGCTCATGGTTTCCAAGCACATTAACTAAATAAAAAAAGTAAGCATATGTCTGAATTATAAAATGAGCGCTGAAAGCTTGGCAGGTCAAGAGGAATGCCACTTTTCTTTTGGACTTTAGATGGTAAAAACTATGTAGTATGCTCTGAATTGGCACATGGGAGATGAGATGAGTAGAAGAGAAATATCTGCAGAGGCGCTGTGCCTTAGATACCATGATGAGTTTTTCCCTTTTTTCTGATGAAGTTTTGGAAAGCGGCCACATGTCAGTTCTGTCAATTAACAGCAAAGACCCAATTAATTAATCTTCCATTAAATTCTTGCTGAACCGGCACTTCGCCCCCAACCAAATCTAACTCTCTTTCTCTCTTCACAAATGAACGCATTTTCAAAGAATCTATCTCACTGGCAGAGTATGTCAAAAATCTTAAATTATATAGTGATTCTCAACTGGTGGGGTCGTGACCTAAATATGAGTTGTGGATATTTCTGAAAGGCACACCAAAAAAAAAAAACTCTATGACATTGCATTTCATTAGTTGCAATGTCATTGAGCATGCTTCTGGAATTGTTTTAGGGATCTTCTCTTGAGTTTTATTTTAAAAAAAAATAATAAAAAAAATGTTTTTTATTTATTATTATAAAATATAAAATTAGCAATCCATATAATTACTATGCAATATGCTAATTATGTATATAATTAGCAATCCACCTAATTTTATTATATATATATATATATATATATATATATATATATATATATATATATATATATATATATATATATATATATATATATATATATATATATATATATATATATATTAGGGGTGACCCCTAATAGTCGAAGATTCGATGCATCGATATGCGGGACCGGATTCGACCACCGATCTCACAGTCGAATCTTCGCGGGTGTTATGAAATGAGGATCATACCATTTTAGCAATATGAGGGTGCTCAATATTAATGGGGTGCGTCTCAATCAGCTCCCTAGTTCAGTAGTCAAGGGCACTGATCAGGGAGTCGACCCATTGACTTAATCCTGATCAGTGCCCTGACTACTGAACTAGGGAGCTGATTGAGACGCAGGCAGTGTTAAAAAGATGTGGCGCAGTGCTGAGCGATCCCTTTAAGGGCGCTGAGCTTCGCGCCGGACGCGCCGTGTCTTTAAAATTCGAACACACACACCGGCAGCGGCATACGGCGCCTGTCCGCGGCAATTACATTTATATTAGCCTATATTTCTCTCAAATCGTGAATGTACTGATTTCACCCTGTGCTACAAGATACACTCATCGTGCAGCTCTTCTGTCAGAGGTCGATTCAAAATTGAGCTCGCGTGTATTATGTGCGCGTCTGGTGTGAGAGACGGCGCTGAGCTTCAGTCCAGTGTGCGACCCCCTTTAGGCACAATCGGCTTAAGAACGTGCATGTAAACGCAATCAGTGCTCATTTCCTCTCTAGGTAGGTATTTTTTTTAGGTTTATTTATCAAAATGTTCTTTTATATATTTGTATGATGTTCTGTATTTCGATCGCAGCTTAAACATGTTATGAGAACGGTTTACGAATGATATATATATATATATATATATATATATAATATATATATATATATATATATATATATATATATATATATATATATATATATATATATATATATATATATATATATATATATATATATATATATATATATATATATATATATATATATATATATATATATATATATATATATATATATATATATATATATATATATATATATATATATATATATATATATATATATATATATATATATATATATATATATATATATATATATATATATATATATATATATATATATATATATATATATATATATATATATATATATATATATATATATATATATATATATATATATATATATATATATATATATACTGGTCCTTCTCAAAAAATTTGCATATGTGATAAAAGTTCATTATTTACCATAATGTAATGATAAAAATTAAACTTTCATATATTTTAGATTCATTGCACACCAACTAAAATATTTCAGGTCTTTATTGTTTTAATAATGATGATTTTGGCATTTGGCCTACTGATGACATTTATCTAAAAAAAAATTAGCATATCATAAAAAGGTTCTCTAAACGAGCTATTAACCTAATCATCTGAATCAACTAATTAACTCTAAACACCTGCAAAAGATTCCTGAGGCTTTTAAAAACTCCCAGCCTGGTTCATTACTCAAAACCGCAATCATGGGTAAGACTGCCGACCTGACTGCTGTCCAGAAGGCCATCATTGACACCCTCAAGCGAGAGGGTAAGACACAGAAAAAAATTTCTGAACGAATAGGCTGTTCCCAGAGTGTTGTATCAAGGCACCTCAGTGGGAAGTCTGTGGGAAGGAAAAAGTGTGGCAAAAAACGCTGCACAACGAGAAGAGGTGACCGGACCCTGAGGAAGATTGTGGAGAAGGACCGATTCCAGACCTTGGGGGACCTGCGGAAGCAGTGGAATGAGTCTGGAGTAGAAACATCCAGAGCCACTGTGCACAGGCGTGTGCAGGAAATGGGCTACAGGTGCCACATTCCCCAGGTCAAGCCACTTTGGGCTACAGACCCACTGGAGCACTGGACTTTTGCTCAGTGGTCCAAAGTATTTTTTTCGGATGAAAGCTAATTTTGCATGTCATTCGGAAATCAAGGAGCCAGAGTCTGGAGGAAGACTGGGGAGAAGGAAATGCCAAAATGCCTGAAGTCCAGTGTCAAGTACCCACAGTCAGTGATGGTCTGGGGTGCCATGTCAGCTGCTGGTGTTGGTCCACTGTGTTTTATCAAGGGCAGGGTCAACGCAGCTAGCTATCAGGAGATATTGGAGCATTTCATGCTTCCAACTGCTAAAAAGCTTTATGGAGATGATCTCGTTTTTCAGCACGACCTGGCACCTGATCACAGTGCCAAAACCACTGGTAAATGGTTAACTGACCATGGTATTACTGTGTTCAATTGTCCTGTCAACTCTCCTGACCTGAACCCCATAGAGAATCTGTGGGATATTGTGAAAAGAAAGTTGAAAGACGCAAGACCCAACACTCTGGATGAGCTTAAGGCCGCCATCGAAGCATCCTGGGCCTCCATAACACCTCAGCAGTGCCACAGGCTGATTGCCTCCATGCCACGCCGCATTGAAGCAGTCATTTCTGCAAAAGGATTCCTGACCAAGTATTGAGTGCATAATTGAACATAATTATTTGAAGGTTGACTTTTTTTGTATTAAAACCACTTCTTTTATTGGTTCGGATGAAATATGCTAATTTTTTGAGATAGGAATTTGGGGTTTTCATGAGCTGTATGGCAAAATCAGTATCAGTATTAAAACAATAAAAGACCTGAAATATTTCAGTTGGTGTGCAATGAATCTAAAATATATTAAAATGTAATTTTTATCATTATATTATGGAAAATAATGAACTTTTATCACATATGTTAATATTTTTTGAGAATGAACTGAAGTTTTTGAGAATGAACTGAATATATATATTAATATATATTAATATTTGGGATGCTCTCGGATTATTTTCCCAAAAAACAACTGATGCTCCTTAACCGATTATTAACTGTTAACTGATAAGATTGAATTGGCATTGCATAAAAATATAATTGACGAGTGTCTGTTGCCCATTAAAAATACTTTTTCATGTGTTTTTATTGTGCACACAGCAGAACATATAGAACAGCTCAACTACAGAACCTAAATTCACACTAGTGCCCTGCTTTTATGCCCGAACCCAAGTCGGGACCCGACTTTTTTACGCCCCTCGGCGTAACAGAAAAAGTGCTTACTGAAATATAAAATATGTGCTTTGTAACCATGAAGAATTTTTTCATGCTCAAACAGCAATTTTACACATTAAAAAAGTTGACAAGCATAATGCGTATATTCATAATTTTGCAGTATAAATGTATGCATACATAGTTTAATTTTAAAGACATTTTTGTAAGACACTTTTGTACAATTAAAAGTTTTGCTTCTGCGTTAGGGTACCACTTGAAGTCCTGAAGCAAAGCCAGTTGAGAACCACTGGTCTTCATCAGCGTTGTATACCACGCTAATAAAGATAAATGAATGTACAGCTCTTATTCAAATAAGCCACATTCTCACCTTCATATGAGAAAATGAATCAATCTGTGAACAGAGCAAATCATTCATTAACCACAAAACAGCCTGTTTAATGAAGGACCTTGGGTTTAGGGAAGTGCCATCAAGTGCACATCAGCCTGCCATCACCTGACCAACACCTCAACAAGCCTTGTGATTGTCTTAATATATCCAGACTGGCAGAACTCACACCTGATCACTCATAAATCCACCTCATACATTTTTATGGCATGTTCCCATTCCTCTCTTTCTTTCTTTATCTCTCTCGTTCCTTCTCTCTCAGCTGCTTTAGTAATGGGCTACATCAATCCTTTCTTACCCTCGAATAGAAATGTAAATTTCTGTCTGCCTATTAATTTCTGTTAACCCAGGAGGCGTTGGGCTCATTAATCGTGACCAGGGGCAGGGCTCCTTGATAGCTGCGAGTGATGAAACGCACAGTGTGAGGGCAGATGGGGGGTCCAGATAACTGAGGACTACATATGTACAGATGACAAGGGGGTTCAGGAGCAGTGTCAATAGCTGTAGCAGCAGGAAGCACTAAATAGTCTTTAGATTTCCAAACACAGAGAACAAGGCATATATAGTGTACAATGGGGCTAAAGTCTCCTTTGATTTTGTTCCCTCTAAACTACTGTTGACTCGGCACTTTCCAAAACCTCTGATTTTCAAGGTGCACGTGGAAATGTGTCTGATCTTTGATGCGATTACTTGCAGCAGCGCAAAGTTGATTCTATGCTCATTTGATCTAATATTTGATGTTTTTAAAAATGTTGTAGATTTAAGTAGTAAATAAGAATCTCTTAAATTATTGAATATATTTTGAAACAAAAGTCTTGTTAATGTTTCCCTGTTAATGTTAGGAAACTTTTGTAGAAATGTATTTTTTACATATTTGTTAAACATGTCATTATGTCCTGACAGTAGAATATGAGACAGATTATCTGTGGAAAAAAACCAAGCTCCTCTGGCTCCTCCCAGTGGTCCTATTGCCATTTGCAGAAATACACAGCTCCCGGTAAGAAACAACCAATAGGAGCCAGGAGGAGTGTCTTAGCAGTGTCAATCAAGCTTGTGTGCGCTGATCACACCCCTCTCATGCGATCTCATGTTTAAATTCAAGATTACCGGTGTGCTGCAGCTTTGATTATGGCTGACAATCCAACAATAACAATCCAAACTGCCAATTCCTCAAGTGGCACCTGCTCATAAACTAAAGACGGGTAAACGGAAAAAGACAGATGACGATGATAAAAAACACAAAAGAGAGAATTCTATAGAGCCTTAAAAACGAGGGTAAATATCGAAGCGGCTTTTCCAAGGTGGAGGGAGCTATAGCCTACTTTACGTGTCCTAAAAGGATTAAAAAACATTGCAGAGTTAGCCAGATTTCTGCTTGACAAGTAAGTATCCCTGCTTGATTTGTTTAATTTTTTAAGAAGTACATTACACAACTGTCTAAAAACTAGCCCCATAACATTCATATAAAATGTCACGCACTGTCACTGTGCAATGCAACTATTGAAACCTATAATTGACTGGCTTGTCAAGTTGCTGAAATAATGTACTGGTAAACCTGATTTAGCATTACATATCAATAGAATACTTTAACGTTAGTTACCGTTATATTTTCTTAGTAGCTATTTATTACTTATAGAAATAATCCAACGTCATATAGAAACATTACATGTATTGCAAAATACGTAATGTTGTGAGGACCAAGTTTGTAGTCATTCATATTGGTGATGTTTCGTCCATACCAGCGAATGTGCCATAACTGTTTATCCATGTTCACGACAGGCTCCGCTTTGATGGTGGAGGAGCTGTGGAGGGAGAGCTGTAGCGCAGCCGAGAGCGAGGGGAGTGACCTGTGAGTTGTGCTTGTTCAAATTCTCAGGCTAAGTCAACGTTTTCTAAAAACTCCCTACTGCAGCTTTAAAGCAACAGTTTTTCATTAACAGAAACATATGTAAAAGTATGGTGGTGGGGTATTTTACTGTTGGGGCAAAAGGCAACATATTTTAAATGTTAAATGTCATGTCAACAAATGTAAAAGTCAGCCGGCTGTTTTTATTATCATGTTAAATATGATATTTAACATGATAATAAACAGCCGGCTGACTTTTCCATTTGTTGACAAGATTAGATTCAGATTGTAAGTATCATATATTAAGTTGGGTGTCCACCTTACAGATAAGCATATTTATAATGAAACCATCATATTTAAAAATGTGATATTAAAATGTGATATTCCTCAAAATCTTTATCTTCGTCAGAAACATAAGGTTGGATGCATAATCTCTCTATGATTGACAGTATACGGTAGATGTGTTTCTGTCATTGCGCAGTGAAACAGCCAATCAGAGCTGAACTCCACATTAATATTCATGACCCTTCTAAATAAGGCAAAAACAGAGCATTACATCATTAGAGACAATTTCTGGGGTTGTAAATTGACCTGTAAAACAGTATCTGGACAATTTTAACAATTAAATAAGTCATACCAGAGAACAATTTAAAATATTGCTTCAACTCATTCTAGGGCACCTTTAATAATAATAATAATAATAAAGATATCATAAAACTAATCCATCAGTTTAAATAAATGAGGAGAAATAAATATCCATGAGTCCACCAGTTTAGTCCAATTTTTTTTAAGAGACTTTAAAGAAAAGACTTTAGAGACTTTGCTTTAAATGCCTAAATTCCGGTTCATCATAATATATTTACATATTTTTGCCTGCTTTCTTAATGCATTTTTAGTCATAAGCATCTCTGAATACGACCCTGTTTATACCTGTATTTAGTACTGACCATTTGTGATCGGACTCAAGATGTTGATTCCTGTTGTAAACAGGGCCAAAGACTCATTTTATTACATCCATTTATCAAGCATATTCTCAGTGGTCCTTAAACAAATGATTAGTATCAAACACCCGGTTAGAACATGTAATGGGAAACATTTAGACTGCTTTTAGCAGAGAGATGACACCAGCAGGGGGCTAATAGATCGAAAGCCTTTATGACTGCATTCGCTATGATCTTGCTTGTGAAATCACATGATGAAAAGCATAATTTTAATGTAGTGGATATTATTAAACCACTGAAGTGTCTGTCTCTCCACTTTTAACTTCTGATGGTCCAACAGCAAACCCGATGGCACAATTGAGATTCTAAATCAAAACAACACAGATGCCTGATTCACTTTCCAGAACATTTTCCCACACAATTACTGAAACCCAAGACGTGATGACTACTAAAGTAGCTCATATTTCCGATCCAATTCTGAGAGCCTCTCTCTCCCTCTATGAAATCATGCTGGAAGAGAGAATCTGAATTGAGTTTTGATATGTGTGCCAGTGAGCTGATCCACAGATGACATCCACAGCACACAAGAGCCATTCCAGCTTAACAAAGACAGACCAACAACTCCTCTCGTCTAGAGCTGTCTGACAGGACAGAGCATGCCACATACACTGCCAGCCTGCCACTCAACATACTCCGACAGCATGGATTTGGCTAGATATAAAATACAATATGCAGAGTTGTGTGTGGGCTTTTTGTAAGTGTAGTTTGATCATTACTCAACAAGAATGAAATATTAATACAAGTCATTAACACTAAATGTTATGCAATCATCTCGAGTGCCTAGTCATCCATGTATGACCTTGAACATTGACGATTGTGTATGTGGAAATCTGTTCTTGTTTGCAATGCTTTCAGTCAAGTTTCTGTACAATAGAGCCTTGAAACGTAAATGTAAAAAGAGCGATAGATGCATTGACATCAAAGCGTTTGTCAGTTCGAAACATGAACTTCACTAGCCTGACGTGGTCATACTCAATTATATTCAGAATATGAGTCTGAAACGGCTCCATTGAGCTGTGATTATGGGGCGTGTTTCAACCGAACCGGGGAAGACATCAATTGGATAGAGCTACAACCAATCAGAGCAACAAATAGACGCATAGTCAAATGTCAACAGAGCTTAACTGCACTGTGTTGCCAAGTCCGCGTTTTTTCCCACGGGTTGTTTTCTATGTCCGCGGGTTGAAGCGACTATTATGTGATATATAGACCCATGAGTGCGAATTTTAGCAGGCAACCTTGCCAAAATAACACACATTTTACCCCCCAAACGCCATTTTTTCCCTGGAGAACCCCCTGAGAAGCTATTGTTTAGGGCTAGTAGTTGGCAGGTTTTGTTGTAAAAATTTGGCAACCCTGTCTGCACGCGTGCTGAAATCAGGCTGGAATACACGATCTTTGCCGGCGTTGTAAAAAAAAACATAATTTAATGATACACAGAGTACTTACCCAACATGATCATCATTTCTGAGAGAAATTGTGAAGGTGAATGCATATACAAACAAGCTCTCCGTTTAGGATTCGAACAAATATAATCCAAGCCCCTTTGATGACGTGATGATTACGTTACTGTTGATCATCTGTCCGTCATCGTCTAAAGCCCGTCCTGATGATTTCATTGGTCCGAACAGTTTCTGTTTGGAGATAATTACTCCTCTATGGATCGAGGCCAGACCGAACTGAAACCCAACCTAAAAATTTTGTGGGCAGGGCTAAGTTCGCTGGCATTTAGGCTAGAACTTCACTATTATATAGAAATGTTGGCTTAAACATGCATAGAGTTGATTCTTATCATGAATAAGTTTACATGCAAGAAAAATGTTTCTGCGAGGTGATATGGCAAATCATCAAAAAGTGATGATAATGATAAAATCTGGAATTTAAACTCTCAAAAATTGTTTTCTCTTTTTTTCAGGTTTATGCGACCGTGGACCACAAAACCACAGGTATATTTGTGGCAAAGGCCAGCAATACATTTTTCGTTTATGCCAAAAATCATTAGGATATTAAAACCATAGCAGTCTGTAGTGTTTCCTTTTTGTCACCATCTCTGTTCAAAATCTGCAATTGCAGTTATTCGCGGAATTATCAACTTTATGCAAGTTGAACTTTACGGCACAGTGTGAGGAATCCAATGTTTTGAGGAGAATGTGCGGCTGTCAGGAGAAGGGCTGTCAGTCACCGTGGTGTGGATACTGTCATTCAGAATCACAGATCCTACTGTATGAAAGTATGACCAACATAAGAATGTCATCTGAACAAGTAAGTAGCTAACATTCAATTCTGTTCTGACCATGAGGGGAAAAGCATTGCAATAAATCACTGATTAAATCTAACGATCGCTTATCACGTCAAACTGAGCAAATTATGCTTTGTTTTCTAATTGTTAATGTTAACAACATCAGCATTGCGTGACTACATTAATGTGTATTAGGGCCACCTGTAGTTCAGTTTCCATTTCTATGCAGTCTCATTTCTAATTGTCATATTATACCAACAAATTAATGTGAAGAAGTGAAATGCTTACTCATAGCTAGCACACAATAATTGATATACCGTGATGCACATAGCAAAACGAGAAAGCCACAACAGAAAAAAATCTGTATCTGTATGAATTAAACGAACGAGTGTGCTTGTTACATAATTTAACCATTAATGTCTTACCTTTCCAGAAGATAAAAAAGCTGATTCAAAACACTCCAGTTCACTCCACTTTTCAAAAGCACTTTTTATCCTTGTTTTCGCATGGGCCTGGTTGAAGTCTCTTTTTTTCTGTAGCCACATGGAGTTACAGGGAGAACAGGTAAAGAAGGTGCAGGATTTTAAGTACTTAGGTTCAAC
Source organism: Pseudorasbora parva (assembly GCF_024679245.1). Classification (NCBI taxonomy): domain Eukaryota; kingdom Metazoa; phylum Chordata; class Actinopteri; order Cypriniformes; family Gobionidae; genus Pseudorasbora; species Pseudorasbora parva. Next base: position 49,867,615 of record NC_090174.1, read on the forward strand.
AGTCCAGAGCGATGGGGAGTGTGGAAAAGAGGTGAAGAAGCGTGTGCAGGAAGGTTGGAATGGATGGAGAAAAGTGTCAGGTCTGTTGTGTGATCAGAGTACCAGCAAGAATGAAAAGCAAAGTGTACAGGACAGTAGTGAGACCAGCGATGTTGTATGGTTTGGAGACAGTTGCACTGAGGAAAAGACAGGAGGAAGAGCTAGAGGTAGCAGAGCTGAAGATGTTGAGGTTCTTTGGGAGTGACGAGGATGGATAGGATCAGGAATGAGTACATCAGAGGGACAGCACATGTGAGATGTTTTGGAGACAAAGTTAGAGAGGCCAAGTTGAGATGGTTTGGAAATGTTCACAGGAGGGAGAGTGAATATATCGGTAAAAGGATGCTGAGGTTAGAGCTGCCATCAGGAGGTCAAGAGGAAGACCAAAGAGGAGGTTTATGGATGTAGTGAAGGAGGACATGAAGGAAGTCGGTCTAAGAGAAGAGGATACAGAGGATAGGCCTAGATGGAGGAAGATGATTCGCTGTGGTGACCCCTGAAGGGAACAGCCGAAAGAAGACGACGACGACTCCAAAGTCTTTTTCATTTTACGACGTAAATGTAAAATGAATCATGAACCTTTCTGATTCCACCATCCCACCTCCACATCTGCACACACGATATAGCCTACTAACCAGGACACCTTCTTTATGTGTACATGTGACGTAATGACGCAAAGATATGCTCGAATTTCCTGCGGAAATCCACCAGTACCACCTGGAATTAAAACATTATTTACAAACTTAACATTAGAAATCGAGCTAAGGTTAGCGAATAGTTTTGAACAACACTGGCTGGTTATATACTTGCTCAAATTTGTTTTGGAAAATATTTAACCCAAAAAAAGTTACAGACAGCAGCTTTAAGTAAAGATTATGTTCCATGAAGATATTTAGAAAAAATCCTACCATAAATATATCAAAAAAAATATTATTTGTAGTAATGTGCAATGCTAAGAACTTCATTTGGACAACTTTAAAGGCAATTGTCTCAATATTTAGATTTTTCAATATAACATTTTTCTTTTAGCACCCTCAGATTCCAGATTTCCACATAGTTGTAGCTATAATGGCCAAATATTGTCCTATCCTAACAAACCATACATCAGTGAAAAGCTTATTTATTATTTCATGACATCAATTTACAAAAACTGACCTTTATGACTGGTTTTGTCGTCCAGGGTCACATATGAGGACTGTTGTTGTTTAGATGGAGCAGACTCCATCTTTTTTTTTTTTTTTTTTTGACCTCTCTTTCATCATTTTGATTGATTGGCCTGAGTTTATTTGAGCAGAACATATAAAAGTGACAGAAAACACCTATGCAAGCCTCTGACTGTGTAAACTTGTGCACATATTTATGTGGACAAACTTTCCTTTTAAAAGCCTCGCTGTGGACAAGCTGTGAGTAAATTTCTTTTACATTTCTTTTACTGTGCCTTCTGTGGCTCTCTTGCTCCCTCTTGTGGTCTAGTCTTAAAGTTCAATCCCGTCTTAGTTTTATTTTTAAAGGCACCTTGTTTTGTAGAAATTATACTTTTCTGCCATTCTCATTGAATTCTAATGTTTGGCTGTGGCTGCATATATTTTTTGCAGCAACCTCACATTTAATCAAAGGATTATTGGAAAGAGCTGTGTTCAAACAGTCATACACCAGTGGAAACCAGCAAACACAGATGCACGCCAGTGAAGCGCATCCGATTTCACCCTAATCTCCGCCTCATCTTTGCTCATTCTCTTCTGCGACCTTTAATGCTCTGTCTATATTATGACACGCACAAGGCATTTGATACAAAACACACACACATCTATCACCAAAACATGCCTAAATGCTCACTGAGTGGATCCTTTCACAGAATCATTCATTTTGTACCAAAACACAGATATTCTCTGACCTAATACCTTCTTGTTTCCAAAATGCAGCCACCTAGCAGAAATGAAGATGAGGACATGTGACTGATTTTGCAAAGCAGAACATGTTCTTGGATTCACCTCAGGTAGTCCCTACTACCAATATTTCTTGTGGTCGTAGTTGTGACTGAATATCGCCTGTATTTTCTCCTGTAAAATGATTTTTTTTAGCAGGGACGCTGACTAACACGTGGATGTGCACTTATAGAGTTGTTTGGAGAGCTTTTTATTCATAATGACAATTTGTAGGCTGACTTGCATATCTTGGTCTTGGTCAACACTTTTTATCAATTGAACACATCCTTCCTGTATAAGTATTCATTTTTTCCCAAATGTTTTTTTTTTTTAAAAGTAAAAAAAAAAGTATTTTCTATTTTAAATAAATGCTGTTTTAAACTTTTTATTCATCAAAGAATCCTGAAAAATTATTACAGGTTACAAAAAAAAAAAAAAAAATTAAGCAGCACAACTATTTCCAACATTGATAATAAATCAGCATATTAAAATGATTTCTGAAGTATTGTGAGTTATGATTCTGCCATCACAGAAATAATTTACATTTTAAAGTATATTAAAATAGAAAACCATTATTTTAAATTGTAATATTATTTCACAACATTGCAGTTTTTTTCTGTATTTTTGATCAAATAATTAAGCCTGGAATAAAACTATGGCCCTGTCCAGAAATGGTAGGCTACACTTCATATGCACTTTCGGTCTTGTGAACTTACAATGGCTGCCGCGTGGGCGTCCGTTAAATTCATGAGTCCCATTTGTCATTTTTGGTCTCAGAAGGGTGCTCACGAGCACCCCCTTTGCGGTCAAAGAAAGGCCTCCATTGGCAGCATTGACATTTCCTCTTTCAAGACCCATAAAAAGTACTAAAAACACAGTTAAAAAGTCCATCTCTCTACAGTAATTGTACAATAATTTTATGAAACAATAACTTTGACCCCACGAACCTCCATGAGTCGCATGAGCAAGAATTAGGGCTGTTGACGTTAACGCGCTGAAGCATGTGATTCATTTAAAGTCGTTAACATGTTAAAATAATTTACCGCAAATAACCGCAAATAATAATTTACAGCAAAACGCAAATAAATTACAGAAATACGTGAAGCTGCGACATTATAATTTACATCACACAGTCGATCATAGAAGTCGGGAGTTTATCACAACCCTTGTAGGAGGACATTACCATTCTAACTATTATACTATAAACCGAATCTGTGTTTGTGATTTTAAGCCATTAAAATCTGGGAAAGTGTTTAGTGATCCAGTAATCTGATTCATTCAAACAGTCCAAAACAGTGCTACTGTAAAGAAGGCCAGGCTGATTATGGCTACATGCAGACACATCAGAGAGAATAGAGACTTAGTGCGTTTTTAGTGAATTGTTGATTTCAGTGTATGCTTTGCTTTAAAACACGAGCTCTGTCGTATTATGCGATTGTTTCTGAAGAGCGCAATTTTGGTGTCGTAGGCCTACAGTAAGCGCGTGAGGATCTGTTATATTGATGCACAGAGAATATGTGTGCGCGCTCTCAGTCACTGATCTCACACAGCATCATGTACATTTCAGTACATTAACATTGTTTCCACACACAAGGATAATGTTTATTTGTCATGTGTGAACGTTAGTGAGGACCGGTTCGCGAATGAATAGTTCGTTTGAACCGGTTCACCAAATCGGACTATCTCGTTGTTGTTGCTCTCTACACATACTATACTGTGATGAATTCTGTAAAGGTTCTTAGTAAAAAAAAATTTCATGGGTGCTTAGGTGTGTACTAATTTATTATATAATAGAATTACATGGACTCCTTATATTTGGCTTCCCTTTGGAGTCTCCAGTGATCCTTGAAGCTTGCAGACAATACAGTTTTGTGTAGGCTAATGTTTACTTTAGTTATAGCAAATTATGACAAAATTAATGTGTTTAAGATAAATGGCAACTGCTTAATTTCAAAATAAGCATACAATTAATCGCACAACACAGATGCGATTAATCGAGATAAAAAATTAAAAAAAAAATCTATTGTCAGCCCTAGCAAGAATATGATGTAGTGCCAGCGGAAGTGAGAAACTTTGTTTACAAGCAAAGAAAGGCACTCTGTATCTAAGCTGTTGAATTCTACATTGATTGTGCTTTAGGTCTTGGCGTAATACTCAAAATTGTGCTAAAGTGTGCATTTCCTGGTTGCCCAAATGCCGACTCTATGAACTATTTAGTTGTTGTTGTTGTTGGTGATGGTGGTGTTTTTTGCAAACAAAAACTATTTTTGTCGCTTTATAAATTTTTTGTAGAGCCACTGTAGTGAGATGGACTTTTTAACAACCTCTTTAGCACCTTTTATGGGTCTTTAGAGAGGAAATGATATTGCTGCCAATGGAGGCCTTTCTGAGCCACCATATTTCAACAAAAAATATCTTAATTTGTGTTCTGAAGATGAACAAAGGTCTTAAGGTGTCGATCGACATTAGGGTAAGTAATTAATGACAGAATTTTATTTTTGGGTTGAACTAACCCTTTAATGGTGAATTGAGAGGCTGAAACAACATTATCTCACTAGGAATTGTGCAATCTGTATTTTGCGAGAGGAATTAGTTTTTCAAATGGATTTCACCTCAGATTTATTCAAGTTAAATTGAACACGTGATGCGCTGCATTGATTGTAAACTGCCTGATCTGAAAGTGATGGAGTTGGCATTGCCTCTTACATCATGCATTGTTGACATGGACTCGCACTAATTAACTGAACCAAGAACAATTCAGATGAGAACTGCACTCACCTCATGAAGAAGGATGTTGAGAGAAGATCAGACATCCACGACATGTCACCGCTGGCCATATTTCACTCTCCATTGTTCAGTTAAGTCAGCTCAGCGTTGATTAGTTTTAAAGTTATATAGGAAACGTGTTCTTAAAGATGTAGTGTTAAGGGAATGCAGTTCTTGTGGTGTAACTGTGGTGCTACTGGAAACCATGGTTGTTCTTAAAGCTGAAGTGAAGTGTTATCAGAAACATGCTTGTTCTTAAAGCTGTAGTGCTATTGGAAACAAGCATGTTCTTTAAACTATAGTGGCTATTGGGATCGCTTGTTCTTTGATATAGTTGCTATTGGAAACATGCTCATCTTAAGCTAGTTGTTATTGGAAACACGATTACATTGAAACATGCTGTGTTAATGTTAACAACATGCTTATAGCTTAACTAGCTAGAGTATCGGTAGCATGATCAAGAACAGTGTGTAGAGAGAGCTTCATGAAATGGGTTGCCATGGTTGAGCAGCTGCATCCAAACCTTACATTACCAAGTGCAGTGCAAACTGTCGGATACAGTAGTGTAAAGCACGCCGCCACTGGACTCTAGAGCAGTGGAGACGGGTTCTCTGAAGTGACGAATCACACTTCTCTGTCTGGCAATCTGATGGACAAGTCTGGGTTTGGCGGTTTCCTGACTGCTCTGTGTCAAGTTTAAAGTTTGTTGGAGGGAGGATTTTGGTGTGGGGTTGTTTTTCAGGGGTTGGCCCCTTAGTTCCAGTGAAAGAAACTCTAAATGCTTTAGCATACCAAGACATTTTGGACAATTTCTTGCTCCCAACATTGTGGGAACATTTTGGGGATGACTGTTCCAGCATGACTGTGCACCAGTGCACAAAGCAAGGTACATAAAGACATGGATGAGCAAGTTTGGTGTGGAGGAACTTGAATGGCCTGCACATAGTCCTGACCTCAACCCAATAGAATACCTTTGGGATGAGTTAGAGTGGAGACTACAAGCCAGAGCTTCTTGTCCAACATCAGTGTCTGACCTCACAAATGCGTTTCTAGAAAAATGGTTTAAAAAATCCCCATAAACACACTCCTAAACCCTGTGGAAAGCTTCCCAGAAGAGTTGAAGCTGTTATAGATTCAAAGGATGGGCCAACTCCATATTAAACCCTACGGATTCAGAATGGGATGTCATAAAAAGTTAATGTGCATGCAAAGTCAGGCAAACCCAAAAATTTGGGGAGGGGGAGAGACGATAGTGATTGCAGTACCAGTTTTGGCCATAATCAATCTAACATTCACTTCCTTTAAGTTGAGACAAATGTCATGCCAACAAACAACATCGGAACAGACATTAAGATTATGTAACCATTCTTGATAAAATTTGCAGACATAAATTGCACATAAACACGTTACATTTTATTCATATGCTGTATAAAAAATGTAATAACGATTTTTTAAATTTCATTATCCTTGTTAAAACTACACTTATGCTCTTGATCATGTTGTTCCAGGACCAACAAAAGATGTTAACCCAACATACTTGGCAAAGTCATCGTGGATGTCAATACCATCAGAGTTGCTGGAATTCCTCCCTGCATGTCTGCAGTCTCAACTGACAGTCAGGTTAAAATCCAGTTAACATCAGTGAGTCGACTCAGAGGGAGCTCGCCAATCACACAGGGGTCAGTTTCTGACCTTTCCTTCCCATGCCCAGCGCCGAACCTGTTGGCTTCACGCCTCAAATTGACACCTAAATGGTTTTGTATAACGGCACTTACATTGATTACAGCCATATTTCCGCTAGAGCTTCTCAGCCAGAGGAGAATCTCACATTCAATTACAGAAAACTTGTTTCATTGATTTTTCGTTTGGTGCTCACAGCTGCGAGTTAAGAGTGCAAACGCGTATGTTAGTGAATGTCCGCTGAAGCGTCCCTCACTGTCCTTGAGACCCAGAAAAGCTTCAGTTCTGCCATTAACAAACAGTGGATCTGAAAGAGGCCGTTCTCGTGTTCCCCCTGTGAAATGCGCTCTGGGTAATTTACTCAATGAGTATTGAGCGGCTGAAGAAATGGACACTGGAGTTGCCTCCCGTTCATCAGTTCATCTCTCCGCAGTGCTCAGTCAAGTAGTAGATTTTATATAGCCATAATTTGTGTTCATTCAGTGGATATCAGGTTTTTGAAAGACATTGTAGTCCGATTCTTTCTATGCATGAAGTCTGGCTGCAGTTCTATTCAGTCTGTTTCTGTGAAGAATCAATAAATCAAAAAATGTCCTCTTTATATTTCTTTGAAAATGTGCGTTTTAAAAAAATTAGAATTTTGAGCATTTTTTTGTGTAGAAGCATTCCTCACATTACATTCATTCCCAAGAGGGTCAAATTGACCTGCAAGGGAAGGATTTGTTACTTTTTTAAATTTTAAGTACAAAACTCCAGTCAATATTTTTGTGTATTCATGGTTCAATTGCGAAAAAATTTCTAGGGTCCTGGACCACTCTGATGAACACTCAATTTTTCAAAAAAAGTTTTTAATGAGTTACAGATCAAGATAACCCTAGGAAAGGATGTGGGTTAACTATATAGGTGTGACTCTATAGGTCATTTTTCAAGCACCTTATTACGACATATATTTATGTTTTAAAGTCATGCACCCTCTAGCTGGCGTAAAAATAATGACAGTGTTGCGTCACGTCTGACGTCATGAAATGACGTATGACTATCGTTACCAATCAAAATGCGTGTTCATTTTAATGCAATGTGTGGACTTTTTACCACCATTTGTCTTATTTCCATTTAGCAATAATATTGTTTTTAATTTACAACTACACCCACCCCATCCCTAAACCTACCAAGTGATTTATAGTGCATACACACTTTATGAGCATGTGTTCCCTTAGCCTGACAAGCCAGACCCACATCAAGATGTTTGGTCTGGAAACTCACCATTGACGACTCAATCCGAGGGGCGGGATAAACGGTTGTCTTTCAAACTCCCTCTGCACACGATAGAATAGCGCTTCACCAACCAGAGCAACGAAGGTGAAACAGAGCTTGTTGATAGATCAAACATTCGCCGTATCCGGTCAGCTAAACCCCGAACACATCTTCCCTTTTTAAGAATGACTTCAGTGCCGTTCTTTTCTCAGAGAAAAGCTTAACTCCAAGTCTTCCAGAATCGCGGTCAAAGCTGATTCGAAAGACCGCCGCCGTTCGCCAGTTTCTGTGTTTACTAGAAGCACGCAAACGCAACTCGGCCGTCGTCATTATGGCCCCGCCCACCGACTCTATACACGATGTGATTGGTCCGGCAAGAGTTAGGGGAATACAGCTCAGAAGGGTATTGAGGGTTGCTAGACGACACTTGCAGGCAGATTAAATTTGCTGCCGCTAGGGTGTGTCTAGATTTCTAGGCTAGTGTTCACTGGGATCGAACTCACGATCGCATGATCACATTTTGTAAAGTGCAATGCTTTACCAATTGAGCTATGCAAAACCTGAAATATTAAGCAGATAAAAGGGAAAAATGCTTTTAAATGAAAGTGCCCTGCTGGAGGAAAACTTTAGAAAACGCTCCTGTGCGTCGTACGTTAAATTAAAATATTGTCGATAGGGGCACAACTTTAGAGTAAACGCTCATATAGGTCGTATTTCAAGGAAGTGACAAATTACATATATAGGCGTATTGATTGGAGGACATGTTGCAATATGTATATACACATTAGAAATCCAGTCAGTGAGTCAGAATCAGTGAATGTTTCAGCAAGTAAATCATTAGATTGATTACAATTCTTGAGACCTCTTTAACGACAAATATTAGTTTGATGTCTTTTTTCTTCATTGTCTTTAGTACTCTTTTATCATCTCATCATTGTTCATTTAGACTGTAAACTCACATTTTGTTTAATAATACAAAAAACAAATCACCAAAATGACCCAAACTAACTAACTGTATCAGGAGTCCAATCACTGTCTGCACTCCCATTGGTAGGTGCCTTGTCATGCATACACTTAAAGGAATAGTAAGTTTGTATGAAGATATGAAGAAGATATTTTGAAGAAACAGTTGATGGTGGACCCCATTGACTTCCATAGTATTTTTCCCCCTACTATGGAAGTCAGTGGGGTCCATCAACTGTTTAGTTTCCCATATTCTCCAAAATGTCTTTGGTGATCAGCAGAAATAAGAAATTCATACAAGTTAAGGGTGAGGAAATAATGACTGAATTTTACATTTTGTTGGCACTATCCCTTTAAAGTGGTGCTATTGAAGTTTTTTGAGATATTTTAGCAAACGCATATTTAGTGTGTAATATAGCTGTTTGTGAATGTAAAAGGTCTGCAAAGTTTCGAAGATCAGTAAACAATAAACAGAGTAATTGTCTCCCAAAATAAAATAAAAAAATGATTCTGCCTGAAACGAGTCATCATAATTCCAGTCCTTCCTGCATGAACCTATGTAGACTTGTAACAAATTTGCATAATGCAAGCCTACCTTAAGCTGAAGGAAATGCAAATTGACACCTGTACAGTAGAGGGGGCGGCTGAAACAAACCTTTTAGCTGTGATGCTGGATTGTAGGATAATAGTTTGTAGGAGAAGAAAGTTCAGCACTTTAGCAAGAAAAACTAAAAGTGAAATACAAATGTGATGTTTATCTAAAGCCATTTTTGTTTATTAAACACTAAGCAAGATGGCGCCTTTGTTTGGCATGGCCGCTGCTGTCTCACATTTATGTAGTTTTTATTTGTTTGTTTTCGTCTCTCTTATGGTTACATTAACCATGCCTTTACACCACTGTGCCACTGCTGTTCGGACATACGATCGTTTCACCCTGATGAACATTGGAGTGTACATGGAAGGACTTTGTAACAACTGGGAAAGTTATAGTCAAACTTTTCCGCCCCCGTTGGTGTGTGTGCCCAGCCTATATGAATTCCGATTTTTGTTTCGGTGCCGTGGCAATTCCAAGAGGAGACGAAGGAGAAGGGGCTGCAGAGCTGGCACTCAGGTCAGAATGAGACTGTCTTCGGGAATGGGGGTGCCCAAGCCTTTTTGTGGGTGGCGGCCACGGTGGCTGCTGCCTGTTTTTCCCCAGGATGCAGGTGCTCGTTGGACAAGATCCCCTTCGGTCAATTTGGGCCGATGGAGAAAACGCTGTCTGGATTTGCAGTTTGTGGCGGACCTGCCTGACCAGCGACTGACCACTTGGCACCGCTGGAAACCCCGTGATTGTATCAGGTGTTTGCGGCCACTACACCTTGCCATTAAGGAGACCAGCTTGCCATCATCACTCCGTTTAGCACTGCTAAATGTTCGCTCCATCACTAGTAAGGCGCATGCCATCAACGATCTTTTTACCAAGGAAAAGATGGATTTCATGTTTCTTACAGAAACGTGGCAAAAGGATAAGGAAGCTGTACATTTAAATGAACTCTGCCCTGCAGGTTGCTCTGTGATTGGGACACCTCGAATGTCACGTCGAGGTGGTGGCCTTGCTGCTGTTTATTGTGACAAATTCTTATGCAGAGTAATTAACTCCGAAACCTTCTCCTCATTTGAGTCACAGATGATTAAGGTCGGTTCTGTTAATATGTTTTATTGTGTGGTAATTTACCGCCCCCCTGGTCCTACAGGCGTCTTCCTTACTGATTTTACTGATTTCCTATCCTCTATAATCAAGCTGGAGAAAGTTTTAATTATTGGAGATTTTAATCTTCATATTGATGATATCTCATGTATTGCAGCTACAGACCTCTTATCCATTACAGACTCTTTTAACTTTACGCAACATGTCTCAGGACCTACACATTTAAAGGGGCACACTCTGGACCTTGTTTTCTCATTAGGTCTAGAGATAGTAAATGTGTGTGTGGAGGATGTACATATGAGTGATCATAGTTGTGTTTTCTTTAACCTAAATTTACCTCGGGACCCTTCACCCCCGAGAATTAAGGCTCAAAGGAGAGTTATTAACCAGGATGTCGCTGAGAAGTTTTCTATTTTGTTTGATCCATGCCGACTAAAGGGTTGCAGTGATGCAAATGTGTATGCTGAGTCTTTTAACAGTCAATGTTTAGAAATTTTAGATGAAGTGGCACCTATGAAATCAAACATTGTCTCTCTTAAAAAGCCCTGCCCCTGGATAAATAAATTTATCCAGAGTTGTAGAAGTAAACGTCGGAAAATAGAGCGCTTATGGAAAACAACTAAACTCGAAGTTCACAGGCTCTATCTTAGGGAATTAACTGCTTCTCTAAATGAACTTCTGAAAAGTGCTAGAACGAAATACTTCTCTCAGCTAATATCCTCTAATAAGAAAAACCCCAAATTCTTGTTTGATACCATTAACTCTATTGTTTCGCCATCTGTCCCTCCAATTGCAGTTCCCTTTCGAAAGGGAACTCGAGCTGCGTCAGCTGACGCTATGGGGAACGCCTCCAGCGTGACCGGTGTCTGAGCTACTATCAAACCACAGCAATCCTATTGACCGGCGACAGCCTATGATGTCATCAAGGTGCGACCAGGAAGTATATAAGGGCGCCTTGCAAACATGACACCAGCATCTTCGTCTTCAGGGACTGTTTTTTGTCTGAATGCTTCAAATCAAAGGTAATCCAGATTCATTTATTTTCTGCCTGGGATTAAGAGCATGCACAGTCAAGCTCTTGTGGAGTCATTTGTTCGATTGTGTGTAATGTGAGCGAAGTTTTCAATCCGAGATCGCTCCGTTCTCGTCTAGCGCTCTTCCTGAGGGAAGAGCGTTTTTTCATCTGAGATTAGTGATGTGATCCCCGCTCACGCTGAGGCTGAGCGCGGATGCGCGTCACATTCCCTCGGATGGGGTCGCCGATCGCCGCGAGGGGATGTTTCCCTCGGGCGATCTAGCGACTGACGAGACTAATCACGAATGCTCGTAGGGATGGCTGGTGAGAAGGGAAATTAATTCCTCAGCCATCCTGACTGTGTATGCTGAGCCGATGGCTGTTATGAGCGCGCTGCATGCAGGCTGCGGCCGTCATGTGGGCGCATTAAAGGAGAGATCGCTCGTTTAAATGGAACGATCGATTTCTCCCCGGCCATAAAACCGTCGGCTCAGTTGAGCTTTTCCATTCCTTCCTGATCTCCTGACTGAGATCGTGAGGGTATGGAAGAACCCATATTCAGTGTATTCACGGACATCAGCGGGTGTTAAATGCTGATGTTTGGAGGATGGGTGGATATGGGTATGTGTTCTAGCTCCAACCCTGCCATCTGAGCTTCTTTCAACTATGTTTCAAGAGGTTTAGATGGCGGGGCATACACGGCAGCGGGTCAGCCTGGTGCTACTTTTACGCCATGTCGGTGTTGCAAGTATACTGGGAAGACCTGCTGAGGGATCTCAATCAGGGAAAATACCCTGACCCGCGGCGCAGCTGTGCGCCATATCAGCGATAGCAGGGCCTGAGGGCCAGTGTCACAGAAGCGCGGGTGGTGGTGTCCGAGGACCCGCACACCGCTGAGATCCGGGTCCCAGGCAGGCGGGAGGCGTCACGGTATACGGACCAGTGACGGGGCCTGAGTGCCAACATCGCCTCTCATGCTCCCCGCGGTTAAGGGCGGGGCGCAAAGAGGCGGACTCCCACATAAGAGGAATAGTATCACAACGCTGTTGGCGTGAATGAAATATCTCTCCCTTAGGTGGGTGAGTTAAGAATTACATCTCATTTACTGCTCTTCTTCATTTTCTCCCCAGGCGCTTCTTACATCCGGCCCTGAGGGGGGCCATGACGATGATACTCTAGACCCCGCCTGGCTGGGCTGTGAGAAGTGCACCCTCAGGCGGTTGCGCTCCTAAACATGCATACTGTGAGTAAAACTTATGTGTGGATATCGTCGCGCAGGAGGCGAGCTGGTAAGTCCCCCTTGCGAGGGAAACATTTATTATTTATGTTGTGTGAGACTTCATGCTCCCCGCCAAGGGTTTGGGGATCACGGTATCGATGGAGGACACCATAGGGCCCTGTAGTTCCCCTGTCCGGTGGCTAGAACGATTTTTTAGATGCCGTTATGTGGTATGTCTAGAGCTAGCTTTGCTAGGAGAGAATAGCCGCCATTGTATGTACAGCTGTGCGAACAGTTTTTTTTTTTTTTTTTGCCTTCTCTCTGTGTGATGAAGCAGTATTGAGGCAACCGCTCATTCTTGTAGGAATGGGCTGTTGTTTTAGGCGAGTGTGCTCTCCTAGTCAAACAGGAAGCTCTTAGCCACCCCAGGGTAAAGCGGTCAACGTTGCCCCTCGTGGAATTTCATAGACGGGAGGGTGAGTTTAGGCTTACGCACGAACTACAGATTTATGTCTAGCCTCGCAGGGCTTGGACGGAGTATTATTGAGGTTGTTTCGCTCCCCCGAGCCGCGTATAATACTCTTATGTAGGCTGGCCCTCTCCGGGCCACTGCATCGGTTGGCCTAGGCTTTTGCGGGATGGGGGGCATTTCTTTCCAAAGAAGGAAAGTAATTATCGCCCGAGGCCCTCGGTTTGAATATTGCAGGGCATTTTCTTTCGCATCCCTAGTCAGCCTCCTCTTACATTAGAGTCGTCCGGCCAAGGCCCGCCCCCTTCTCTGCGTTTTGGGGTTTTTAGTAATGCAGGTTGGTGTGAAGCAGAATGAACAGCGACTTAGCCAGTGGTCGTGGGGCGGGGTTTGGTGTCCCACGCTTGTACGCAGGTGGGCTAGTTTTGCGAAAACCCCGCTTTCCAGAGCTTGTTGTGGCTGCCACCTTCTGGCGGCCCCTGGCCCCATCCTGGAGGATGTTGGGCCGGTGGGTAGTATATTTGTGAATATTTTTTGCCCTCTGCTCTGTGTCTTCTGCTCCACCTTTTAGGGCTCGGGTTGAGCTGCACTCGCAACCTGCGTGCTTCGTAATGGTTCGGTCGGATGCTCCCCTGGAAGCCGAAGCATTGCCATGGCTGACGCCCTAGCGTGAATGGTAGGCCGCTGCATGAAGAAAGAGCGGCCGCCCTGACGCAGGTGACGTAAGTTGTACTCCCCTCGCTTTGAGGGTCTAGGTACTTTCTGCTGAGTACACTGCTTTTGGCAATGTGTTTAGGCTATGTCTGTAGGCACTGCCGGATGGGACTGCGTCATCGCATGGAGGACCCCGTGAGCCTCCGGGATGAAGCCAGCCCCGGGAGGGGCATGGGCTACCAGCTGGCTGTGAGCAGCCAGCTTGGGCAGTCCTGGCAGTGGACTCTGAGCAGGAGGCCTCAGCAGGCCTCCTTGCGGGTGAGTCGCGACATCGGGCCAATGTGCGTCTGGGAGGAATATCCCCGACGATGTCGGCTTCAGCAGTACCTCGTCGACAAGCAGGACCATCATGGCCTCCCTGGGGTGATTCCCCAGGTGGTAACTGGATGTCTAGGTCTTCGTCAGCCAAGCAGACAGCCACTGTCAGCCCGACTTGGAGCGGCCAGCATTCATCCGACCTGCCAGCGAGCATTCGTCGCTGGCATGGCTACAAGCCCAGTTAGTAGGCCTCCCTAGGCCTCCCTGAGGGCCTGCTGGGGTGCAGCAGGCCTTGCCGGGCTTCCCTTGAGGAAGTATTCCCGTGCTTCAGGTGTTAGACGGCAGGTAGTAGGCCTCACCAGGCCTCCCTGAGGGCCTGCTGTGGTAGCAGTAAGCCTCGTCTGGCTTCCCCCAAGGGGTCGTTCCTGGGCTTCAGTCACTGGATGATAGGTAGTAGGCCTCGCGGGGCCTCCCTGAGGGCCTGCTGGGATGCAGCAGGCCTCATCTGGCTTCCCCTGAGGGGGTACTCCAGGGAACTAGCGCTGGATAACAGTTCCTGGGCTCCAGTCACCAGATGGCAGGTAGCAGGCCTCACCAGACCTCCCGGAGGGCCTGCTGGGTTGCAGCAGGCCTCATCTGGCTTCCCCTGAGGGGGTGGTCCAGGGCCTCGGCCACTGGGTGACAGGGAGTAGGCCTCGCTAGGCCTCCCGGAGGGTGAGCCCCGGTTCCCGGTTCCTATGACAGTGAGCATGGTTGCTAGCCAGGGCGGCTAGCATGATCTGCTATCAGGTAGCAGGTCTCACCAGGCCTCCCTGAGGTCGTTCCCTGGTCTCAGTGCCGGCTACGAGTAGCCTGGCAAGTAGTAGGCCCTGCGGGGCCTCCCAGGGGGAATGAGTTCCTTGGACGGAGACACATAACTGGCTCAAGCTGACAGCTAGTGGTTCCTGCCATCAGGCTTCGGTCCTAGCCGGCAGCACCTGATGGCGGGCGCATACTCTAGCACGACGAGTTTACACTGCTGCTATGCGGTCCTTACAGGACAGGGACTTGCATAGGTTGCCTACAGCATGGTACCTACCAGGCAGGCTTAAGAGCTCCCCTCTTAGGAGGGTTGTCTGTGAGCTTACGGCCGCCTGGGCCTGGTCAGTTGGTCGTAGGCCCCTCGGGGCCTCCCTGTGAGATCAGCCTGTAGGCCTTCTCAGGCCTCCTGAGCACCCCTGTAATGTATGTGCTCGGTAGATCCTAGGATCGAGCAGCTGACTCCCCTCGCTAGCAAGGGTGGGAAAGCACTACGCTGAGCGCTGTTCTCCAGGATAGCCCGTCTCTGAGTTCCGGCCTGAGGCGGACACTGCCAGTTCGCAGTCCCTCAGATTGATGCCTCTCCAGAGGCGAGTTTCCAGAGGCTCTGTTGTTAACAGACTGGGCTGGCAGACGGAAGCGTCCCGCATAGTGACGCCAGGTCAAGCCTCCCTGGTGGCATTCGGTGAAGTTCTTCCCGAATAGTGACTGGCTGGGGCGCCCTCGGGTCCCCTAGCCACATTCCCTTAAAGGAACCCCTTCTGTCGAACAGGTTGGTTCCAGGCCTTTGAGCGGCCGGGGTAGGGTACATGAAGGTGCCCCGAGGCCACAGCTCGGGCTATGACCGTAGGGAATGCTGTCACTGACAGCCTAATGTGACCAGAGGGGGAGTGGTTCAGGCATTTCAGTTGAATTTGCTTGTCCTGACAGTTGTCACTGCCAGTAGGCATGCACTCCCCTCGGCATGGCGGCGTGGGTATATCGTTCCCCATAGCGTCAGCTGACGCAGCTCGAGTTCCCTTTCGAAAGGGAACGTCCCTGGTTACGAATGTAACCTTAGTTCCCTGAGAACAGGGAACGAGACGCTGCGTCACTTTTGCCATGCCTCGGGGCCTGCCTGCGAACAGTCCCTTCAGACGAAGAAGCTGGTGTCATGTTTGCAAGGCGCCCTTATATACTTCCTGGTCGCACCTTGATGACATCATAGGCTGTCGCCGGTCAATAGGATTGCTGTGGTTTGATAGTAGCTCAGACACCGGTCACGCTGGAGGCGTTCCCCATAGCGTCAGCTGACGCAGCGTCTCGTTCCCTGTTCTCAGGGAACTAAGGTTACATTCGTAACCAGGGACGTTTTCTCTCCATCAGACAGTAATGTATTCCTTAACTTCTTTATTGAGAAGATTAGGGATATTAGAGTTAGTATCTTACCTCGACCTGCCCGTATAAAGGCATGTATCTTGGCTCCTTCACATCCGTGTTTCTCCTTTAAACTAGTGACATTGCATGAGGTCACCACTCTGCTAGATAATCTGAAACCTACTTCCTGTCACAGTGATGTTCTCCCGATTATGCTGTTTAAGCAGGCTTTTGATAGCATTGGCCCCTGTGTTGTAGAAATTATCAATACTTCTCTTTTAACTGGTGTGGTTCCAAACTTTTTTAAGCATGCTATTGTTGAACCTGTTCTTAAAAAGCCAAGCCTTGACCCATTGAAACCAATGAATTATAGGCCTATATCCAAACTCCCCTTTATGGCTAAGATTCTAGAGAAAGTGGTAGCAGAGCAGCTTACGACTTTCTTAAAGATAAATGATATTTTTGATAAATATCAGTCAGGTTTCCGTAAAAACCATTCTACTGAAACCGCATTAATTAAAGTCTCGAGTGATATTTTGATGTCAGCTGATTCTGGGAAGCATACAGTATTAGTTTTACTGGACCTTACATCTGCCTTTGACACTATTGATCATAATATTTTGATTAATAGACTTCAGGATCTAGTAGGGATATCTGAATCGGCTATAAAATGGTTTACCTCTTACCTTTCTGGTAGAAGTTTTAGTGTCTTTATTAATCAGATCATGTCAGATACTGCAGGTTTATTGAGTGGTGTACCTCAGGGTTCTGTCCTGGGACCGATTCTTTTCCTGCTGTACATACTACCGCTAGGACAGATAATTGGCCAGTTTACTGATGTTTCCTATCATCTGTATGCCGACGACATTCAGTTGTACTGCTCTTTTAATCCTACTGAGTTACATAAACTGTCTTCTTTAATCAGCTGTCTGAGCAATATCAAGCAGTGGCTAAATGATAACTTTTTAGTTCTGAATTCAGCTAAGACTGAAACACTGATCATTGCCCCTGAGCAAAGCATCTCTCAGATTAAACAACATATCGGTGCCCTAAGCTCGTCTGTCCAGCCGAATCTTAGGAGCCTAGGTGTTGTTTTTGATTCGGCCATGTCCTTGGAGAAACACTCAAATCTACTTATTAAAAACTGTTTCTTTCAATTAAGGAACATTTCGAAAATAAGAGCCTTGGTGTCAAAGGCCGAATTGGAGATGATCATTCATGCTTTTATTTCATCCCGTTTAGACTATTGTAACAGTCTTTTTATTTGTCTAAATAAGAAAGATTTGTGTCACCTCCAGACTGTCCAGAATTCTGCTGCAAGGCTTTTAACCCACACCAGTAAAAGAGTACACATCACACCGATCTTAGCTTCCCTTCATTGGTTACCAGTGAAATTTAGAATGCATTTTAAAATTTTGGTTCTTACTTTTAGAGCCCTACAAGGACAGGTGCCTTGTTACATCTCTGACCTGTTACAGCTGCGTACGTCTTCACGTAGTCTAAGATCAACAGGTCAAAGATTTTTAGTTGCCCCCCACACACATTTTAAAACAAGAGGGGACCGTTCATTTCAAGCTGTGGCACCTAAACTGTGGAATGCATTGCCTTCTTCCTTACGCTGCCTGGACTCAGTGGAAAATTTTAAAACACAGTTGAAAACTCTTCTATTTAAAGAGGCTTTTATCTAGAGTGTAGGATTTGGCTGGTCTTTTGTGTATTTCTGTTTATTTTCATTTATACTTATTGTTTTTGTTACTTATTTTGACTAGAACTGTAATGTTGTGTATTTCCTCTTTTTGTTGTGAAGCACTTTGTGATTTTTATCTACGAAAAGTGCTATACAAATAAATTTTACTTACTTACTTACTTACTATTAGCATAGTTAAACTTGATGACCAAAGGTCAGCAATACAGACAGTGGTTAATAAAGTGAGATTAAATACAAAAAGTGTATGTATGTAATTTATCACATTTAATTATTGCAGGTTTCATAATATTCTGAGTTTGAATTTTACTGTTTTTATTCCTTTTGAGAAATACTAAATTGTGAGTAAATTCCTCACATTTAGTCTAGAATAGAATACAATAACCATCATGTTCACACAGCACAAACAACACTTCAGCACTACTCCCGATTTCTCTCAACATTGGGACAGGAGAGGTGTCAGTCAATAAATGGGAAGCGCAGTAACTTGCATTACTTGTTTGAAGAAGTAACTCAGACATTTTGATGTTGATCTAAAAGTGTACTTTACAAGTTACTTTGAAAGAGTAATCTGATTATATAACTACACACTCACGTTACTTGTAGGCTGTCAGAAAGGAGGGGTTTCAAGAGACTGGATCCATTGAGAAGAGGTAATTATGCAAATGTGTCAGAAAAAAAGGTACATTTCTGTCACTGGAGCGATACCCTAAGGTACAAAACCGAAAAGGTTCTAATATGTACCTTTAAGGTACTACTATGTACCTTTAAGGTACTAATTTACACATATGTACCTTCTTAAGGTACTAATATATACCATTTAGTAAGTAAAGTACAAAGATGTACCTTTTCACTTTTGTACCACCCCAGTGACAGAACTGTACCTTTTTTTCTTAAAGTGTATTATAAGGAAAAAAAATTGTAGTTTTGTTTTTTTAACCTTGTATGCATGTAAGCCTATTGTAGGAAGCCGCCAAACTCTGCTCAACCATGCTGCATTGCTCACCAAAACACTTTAAATCAATTAATGATTTTCGGTCACTTTGTTACATATACTGCTCTCAGTTGAGCGCAATTTTGATCCTGATATGTCGTTGCCATTTCTATGTACTGATCCATGAAAGAATGTCCTGGCCTCTTTCTGTTCCGCATTGAAACGATTTCGATTTCCCCGTCATGAGATAAAGACATTTGAATAATGATACAATATTATCAAGCTCTGTGATGACACGCAGGCTGATGGCTATCAACCGCTGGCCACAGATATTTCCATAGAATTTAAAAGCTTCTCTGCAACAAATACAAAATCTGCTTTGGGCACATTGTATTAGCATACAAATACAGAAAAACCTTGCGCTGCGGTAGGATGAAATATAATCTCAAAGAAATGTATTCCCTTGCTATAGGAGTTTGATAGTGGTATGCTAACGTGGTTTTGATTGAATTTTTGACTTACAGCATACGTCTACACAGGTAAACAACGGCCTCTATTCATCCAAAGAGAAATCAGAGAAGTTACATGGCTCAGGAAGTAAAGCGCTGGAGCAATCAGCAAAGGTAATCGGAAAGTGCTCTGTGGCTGTATGGTTTTAAAACATTGCTATTAGTCTTCAGGTCAGACCCGTGCTGAAATACTGCAGGGTAAGTTTGAGCCCAGATGCAGTCTGAATGATTTACCTCCCGTCGCTTGTGTTTCACCAGAGGTTACAGCTACTCTGCAGAGCATGAACAACACTCAAGCGAAGTGAAGGGAAAGAATGACAGAGATGGATAAAGGAGGTCAAAAACAAGGGAGAGACTTTTCCCCCACACCTGGTCTCTCCGTTTGTCCCTCAGGATATGGACAGATACCCATTCAAGCAGAGATATGACAAATTAGCGATAAACAAATACTGAAAAATGGCACATGCTAAATCCAGCATGTCTCAAGCTCGAGAGTTGAGGGCTTATTAAGTGACTATTTACCCAGGAGTTCAAGAAAAAGTTGGAATAATTTATCTGGGAATATGATGGAAGAGCAGTTGAATTTGGAAACACATTTGTTATTTAAACACATGGTTTGACTGATAGCATGAACTGGCTACTGCAGTGTTCATTCAGTTCACATGTTCGATTCCAATCAAAGCCTTTATTTGTGCGGACCAGTGTTAGCTGTAGTTTTGGCGTTGTTGAGTTTTGAGACACTCATGAAACCGTAGCCTCATTGGCCTTCCTCACTGCTAACTGATCACAGTGGTTTAGAGATATGTTTAGTGGGAAAAAATAAAATGATGAACGTGTTACAGGATGAGTTTTTCTCAATCGCTTTGATTCAATTCTCAAATGAGAATTTATTTTTCTAAAAAGAATAAGTTCAGATCTCAACTATGGAAACTTGTTTCTGCCATAAAATAAAACATTTTAAAACATAATTTTGACTATTTTATCTTGCAATTGTGAGTTTACATCTTGTAATTCTGACTTTTTTTCTCATTATTTATAAAGTCAGAATTGTGAGTTATAAAAGTGCAACGCCAAAACTCATTTTGGCGTGCATATGATACGCTGTTTTCACGTGCATATGATAAGCACTTTATGTAAGATATTCATGAAATATACATGCATGTCTGACAGATTTTGATAACTCGCGTGCATACCAATCAATCAATCAACTTTATTTATATAGCGCTTTTACAATCACGATTGTTTCAAAGCAGCTTCACAGTGTCAAACAGGATAATATTGCGACAAAATTAGATTTGGCTGTACAGTCGTACTGGAGAAAACAGTGATATTATCAGCTTAGTTTAATTTATCATATGATGCATATGATACGCACTTTATGGCGTATTATACATACAAACCCCCCACCCCACTACCCTAAACCTACCCAAGAGTGTGTCATATATACGCCATAAAGTGCTTATCATATGTTGATTCTCAGTGAAATTGTCAAACTCTTCACAACTTCTAAATCATACAAAATTATCCATTCAGTTATCAAAATCTGTCAGACATGCATGTATATTTCATGAATATCTGACATGTTTGTAATTGTCTGCTAAACTGGCAAATGGCCTGCCATTGCAATGAAGTAGGAATCACAATCTTACCATTACACAAATCAAGTTTGGAAGCATACAGGCTGAGTTTGCCAAGCACAATCCATTTTTAAACATGGAGGGACATAAAAGCAGCAGCATGTTACATGTAAACTGAAATTTCACAATTGCTTGTCCCGGAAGAGCAATAGAAAGATTTAAGAATGTATGGTGTTAGGAAGATACATAAAATATGTAAATAATAATAATTCATTAACAAGCAACACTAAATGTTTAATTAACATGTAAAACATTTCTACAAAACAAATGGCATATGTATACATACGAACAATAAGTACGTTCGGGTATAGGTAGAAAAAAGGTCTTTGGTTCATTGTTTGACTGTTAAAAGAATAATGACTTAAATAAAGGAAAACAGAGTTTTTCTTGCCTGCAGGTATTCAGTGATACCTCAGGTTAAGAAAGCTTGGCTGTTCTTGATAAGGAGCATGAGCAGGAAGAGAGATAAATGATCCATCCGACAGAGGTCACATTGGCCACACTGTCTCCTACTGTCAATCAATTGATCTTCTATACTAGCACCGCCCTTTCCCACCCCTCTCATACATTATTCATGGCGTGGCAATGGATTAAAAACAAGGCACTAATTATTTATACAAGGCAGAAACTACAGCTTAACAACTCATTAGGATGAGATAAATTATACTGTTTCCTCACTAGCATATGCTCTTACCCATAAACTCCTTCTATGTTGGCCAAAACTGCTTGTTCTTCACTTGCTCACAACTATGGCTCTCTTATTATAGCATATGGCCTGAGCTATTCTGGTGCAGAGATTAATCTAAAATAAATCATTTTTGATATTGCTTGTGCAAAATGTGTTCGCACTGTCAATCGCAGATGCGCATGGCAATTAGTGCTAAAACAACACACATGGGCATAAAAGTATTGTGTCTGTACAACAACTTTTCAAATAACAATTGTCTTTTTTATCACTCTGGTTTGTATTTTATTTTCATGGTTTGTTAAACATTTGAAAAGATGGTTAAAATAGCAATATTATGTACCCTATTAAATACAAAGCAGCATTAACAGCATTTCAGCATAACAGCATAAAAGCATTTCCCAAGGGCATTAAGTGGTGTGGGAGAGAAAGCTGATCTCAGAACGCAAGTCGAAAAAACCCCACTGGGACACACTATTGTGTAATTTCTAAGCGCTGGTCTCAGATCAGGGATTAAAGTGGCAAAGGCAGAACGTTTTCAATGCAAGGTGTGCGAGTGAGGGCTGAAGATCTCCTGTGGGGATTGTGTAATGAGAGAGGAGTCACAGGGGGCCGTACGGAGAAGAATCCCGCTCGCTCATATTAGCAAGCTAACAGCCTGATTATTCACCACGTCTAAGGACTGACTTGGGTCACCTCATCACTCTACCTGAGAGCGAGACAGAGAGAAAGAGAAGGAAGACAGATTCTCTTTTAATTTGCATTTATGTCCATGGATTATAAAAAGGAGAGCTGGTGACCTGGTTGTGTTACAATCCATAGTACAGCTATGACCATCATACCACTGCACAGTGATATGTTTCGTTGTTGTTGTTTTTTGGGACAAATTCACTAAATTCATCTTCAAATTTCTGACCACTACTTTATTAACTTCATTCTTATCTAATACAGGCCTCTAGTTGCTCAATCTTCTTAGGTCTTCTTTGTTGCATCTTCCTCTTTATGATGTGCCAAATGTTTTCTATGGGTGAGAGATCTGGGCTGCAGGCTGGCCATGTCAGTACCATACTGAGAGGCTCTTTTAATACCCAATCATGTTGCCAATTGGCTTAATTTTTCAGCCTCTTATTGCTACCTGTCCCAACTTTTTTGGAATGTGTAGCTCTTATGAAATCAAAAATGAGCCAATATTTGGCATGAAATTTCAATAGTGTCCCAACTTTTTTGGAATCGGGTTTGTATATATATATATATATATATATATATATATATATATATATATATATATATATATATATATATATATATATATATACTCCGCTGGGTTGTTGCGGATTTCTGATGAACACTTAGTCTTTGCAGCCACACAACAAACAAACAGACCCATGCGCACACACAATTAATCAGAGTGTGAGAGAAATGTCATGTTCTACAACCTGTTCATTCCACACTGTCAAATAAAAAGACAAAAAATACAAAAAAAATATATGTAAAATGTCTCTTAACTGGATATGTGGTATATCCCCTATATATATATATATATATATATATATATATATATATATATATATATATACATACAGGGAGTGCAGAATTATTAGGCAAATGAGTATTTTGACCACATCATCCTCGTTATGCATGTTGTCTTACTCCAAGCTGTATAGGCTGGAAAGCCTACTACCAATTAAGCATATTAGGTGATGTGCATCTCTGTAATGAGAAGGGGTGTGGTCTAATGACATCAACACCCTATATCAGGTGTGCATAATTATTAGGCAACTTCCTTTCCTTTGGCAAAATGGGTCAAAAGAAGGACTTGACAGGCTCAGAAAAGTCAAAAATAGTGGGATATATTGCAGAGGGATGCAGCAGTCTTAAAATAGCCAAGCTTCTGAAGCGTGATCATCGAACAATCAAGCGTTTCATTCAAAATAGTCAACAGGGTCGCAAGAAGCGTGTGGAAAAACCAAGGCGCAAAATAACTGCCCGTGAACTGAGAAAAGTCAAGTGTGCAGCTGCCAAGATGCCACTTGCCACCATTTTGGCAATATTTCAGAGCTGCAACATCACTGGAGTGCCCAAAAGCATAGCAATACTCAGAGACATGGCCAAGGTAAGAAAGGCAGAAAGTCGACCACCACTGAACAAGACACACAAGCTGAAACGTCAAGACTGGGCCAAGAAATATCTCAAGACTGATTTTTCTAAGGTGTTATGGACTGATGAAATGAAAGTGAGTCTTGATGGGCCAGATGGATGGGCCCGTGGCTGGATTGGTAAAGGGCAGAGAGCTCCAGTCCGACTCAGACGCCAGCAAGGTGGAGGTGGAGTACTGGTTTGGGCTGGTATCTTCAAAGATGAGCTTGTGGGGCCTTTTTCTTTTGTTGAGGATGGAGTCAAGCTCAACTCCCAGTCCTACCGCCAAGTCTGCATCCTTCAAGAAAAACATGATTTTCATGCAGGACAATTCTCCATCACACGCGTCCAAGTACTCCACAGCGTGGCTGGCAAGAAAGGGTATAAAAGAAGAAAATCTAATGATATGGCCTCCTTGTTCACCTGATCTGAACCCCATTGAGAACCTGTGGTCCATCATCAAATGTGCGATTTACAAGGAGGGAAAACAGTACACCTCTCTGAACAGTGTCTGGGAGGCTGTGGTTGCTGCTGCACGCAATGTTGATGGTGAACAAAACACTGACAGAATCCATGGATGGCAGGCTTTTGAGTGTCCTTGCAAAGAAAGGTGGCTATATTGGTAACTGATTTGTTTTTGTTTGGTTTTTGAATGTCAGAAATGTATATTTGTCAATGTTGAGATGTTATATTGGTTTCACTGGTAAAAAATAAATAATTGAAATGGGTATAAATTTGTTTTTTGTTAAGTTGCCTAATAATTATGCACAGTAATAGTCACCTGCACACACAGATATCCCCCTAAAATAGCTCAAACTAAAACTTCCAAAAATATTCAGCTTTGATATTAATGAGTTTTTTGTGTTTTTAGTTTATACACTGTAAAAAATTATTTAGAAAAAAAGTTACCTGGTTGCCTTAAAATTTTGAGTTCATTGAAATTAAAATTTTGAGTTAATACAATGAAAATGTTTTGAGATTCGACAACCTTTATTAAAATATTATTAAAAGATTTTGTAAGCATATTGGGGAATTGTGTGTGTTTTATTTCTGATGATGCAGTGAAACATGCCAAATAGTGCTATTTTCATGATTTATCATTTTTTTATGTGGTTCAGATACAATAATATTTTGAGTTTCTATTTATTAAACTAACTTCCTTCATTGTATCAACTCAAAGTTTTAATTTCAATAAACTCACAATTTAAGGCAACCAGGTTACTTACTTTTTTAAGTTAAACCAACAAAAACCAACCAAAATGTTTTACAGTGTACATATAGACATTATACATATTTCTCATATCAAGAGACATTATACATATTTTTTTATTTTTTGTCTTTTGTCACACAGTTTTTGTGTTCATGGGGTACTGAACGAGAAGGGTAAACACACTTCAGCTGTGACTATATACACAAAACAATACATATTTCTTAAATAATAAAGAGGTGACTGAGACCGTAGTGTTCAAACAGCAGTGTTAAATCATCAGTCTGCTGCAGCTGTTTCCGAGATCATGGTTTTAGATAAATATAAACCTTGAGAAGGAATCAAACACAGCTGTTTTAAAAAACCTAAGCGCTTTAGTGTGGTTCATCTGGCCATCTGTATGTGATGTATAATAGCACTGATCCAGTCTGACTGCTGTCAGATTACACGCCCTGCAGCCAATGTTTTTACAGACAAGACAGTGCGGAATGAACAGGTTGTAGAACATGACATTTCTCTCACACTCTGATTATTTGTGTGTGCGCATGGGTCTGTTTGTTTGTTGTGGGCTGCAAAGACTGAGTGTTCATCAGAAATCCGCAACAACCCAGCGGAGGGTATAATTTACATTGATTGCATTTGAATACTCTGACACATGCCATGACAATTCTCCTTCCTTTCTTTATGCCCTTCATTCTTTCCACAACTGCTCTCTGTTTCACTGTTTTTCACTGAGCAGGTTGGTGTAAGTGTGTCAGCAGATTGGTTATTACCCTGGGGTTGGGGCATTTGCTAGGTAAGTTAGCTAAGTTCACTGGGGTGCTAACCTTTTAAAAGGTACACCTTTGTACTATACACAGTCATGGCCAAAATGAGTGGTACCCTTTGTAAATATGATCAAAGTATGATCAAAATATGAAAAAATAAATCTGCATTGTTTATCCTTTTGATCTATCATTAAAAAAATGCCTAACCTTTCATAGAATAAAATAATTAAAAGTGTATGTGGTAAATCACATTATAAATGTTTTTCTCCAAAACACATTGGCCATAATTATCGGCATCCCTTTATTAAATACTTAAATACTTTTTGCAACCTCCTTTTCCCAAGATAACAGCTCTGAGTCTTCTTCTATAATGCCTAATGAGTTAGGAGAACACCTGACGGGATATCAGAGACCATTCCTCCATACAGAATCTCTTCAGATCCTTCAGATTCCTTATTTTCTACAGGATTCATATCAGGGAACTGGAATGGTCCTGGCAGAAGCTTCATTTTGTGCTCATTGACACATTTTTGTGTTGATTTTGATGTTTCTTTTAGATTGTTGGCCCATTACAAGATTTCCAACAATGGCCCATTATAAGATTTCTAGCAGAATCCCTTAGGTTTTGATTTTTCATCTGTTGGTATTTTCTAGAATTCATGATTCCTTGTTCTGAACAAGATTTCTAGGACATCCAGCAAAAAATAGGCCCACAACATTAAACATCCAGTGGTATTTTTAACCATGGACATGGGGTACTTCTTATCCCTATTTGCACCAAACCCATCTGGTGGGTTTGCTGCCAAAAATCTATTTTATTAGTTTTATCTGACCACAGAACCAGGTCCCTTTTGAATTTCCAGTCATGTCTGACAACTGAATATGCTGGAGTATGTTCTGGTTGAGCAAGGAAGATTTTTCTTGAAACCCTCCCAAACAACATGTTGTGATTAAATGGGTTGTTAGATTTTTTTAAAGGCTTTCTGAGCCCATTACTGAACTAATCTCTGCGATTCTCCATCTGTGACCTTTGGAGAGTCTTTGTCCACTTGAACGATCCTCCTCACCATGCTAGACAATATAGATACATGTCCATTATCAGGCAGATTCATAACATCTTTAGTTGATTGAAACTTCTTATTTATTGTCCTGATGGCAGAAATGGGAATTTTCAATGTTTTAGCTATTTTCCTTAATCCACTTTTTATTTTGTTAAGCTCAACAATCTTTTGCTGCAAATCAGAACTTTATTCTGTGATTACTCATTGAGATTAATGATTAAGGGATTTTGGCCTTTGTGTGGAACAAGATGTCATAGCAAGGCAATTTCATGCTCATAGTCACACTGGTGTGCTAAAAAATGGGAATATACTTCAGAGATTTTTAACTCATAAAATATTATAAAGGTGGCAGTAATTGTGGCCAACATGTTTTGGAGAAAAACATAATTTTATTTCAATAATTTATTTCATAATGTGTTCCCTTCTGACTTTCCATTTTTTCTTAAATGAATGGCTAGGTTAGGTTTAGGTTTTTGTGGATTTTCAGAAAGATAGATCAAAAGGATAAACAATGCAGATTTATTTTTATAGACATTTGTGTGTGTGTGTGTGTGTGTGTGTGTGTGTGCGTGTGTGTGTGTGTGTGTGTGTGTGTGTGTGTGTGTGTGTGTGTGTGTGTGTGTGTGTGTGTGTATACCCCTCCTTGAACTGGATTTAGGGGCATGGATTGTCACAAGCTTGTGCGGGAGGTCGAGAGATACCAACTAGAGATAGTCGGGCTCACCTACATGCACAGCTTGTATTCTGGAACAACACTTCTTGAGAGAGGCTGGAATCTCTACTACTCTGGAGTTGCCCATGGTGAGAGGCGCCTCAGGAGGAAGCGGTGCCCTACCAACACTGTTAACAGTGGAGATGGGCAACTGTTGACCTCAACTGGATATATCGTCAGACGGTGGAATGAATATTTTGAGGATCTCCTAAATCCCACCAACATATCTTCCAGTGAGGAAACAGTGGGCTCGGAGGTGGACTCGTCCATCACCCAAGCAGAAATCATTGAGGTAGTTAAAAAGCTCCTTGGATGCAAGGCTCCCGGGGAGGATGAGTTGTCTTGGCTGACACGCCTCTGCAGCATCGCGTGGCGGTTGGGGACAGTACCTCTGGGCTGGCAGACCGGGTGGAGGTCCTAGCCTTATGCCCTCTCCAGGGTGCTTGAGGTTTCATGGGAGTTTGCCCAACCAATCCGCATGTGCTTTGTGGATATGGAGAAGGCATTCTACTGTGTTCCTCATGGCATCCTGTGGGGGTTCTCTGGGAGTATGGGATCCAGGGCCCCTTGCTTAGGGCTGTTTGGTCCCTGTAAGACTGGAGCAGGAGTTTGGTCTACATTGCCGGCAGTAAGTCAGACTTGTTCCCTTTGCTTGCTTGCAGGGCTGTCCTTTGTCACCGACTTTATGAACCAAATTTCTAGGCGCAGCCAAGGGCCGGAGAGTGCCGGTTTGGGTACCACACAATTTCGTCACTACTTTTTATGGATGATTTTGTTGTGTTGGCCTCCTCAAGTCAGGACATTCAGCGTGCACTGGGGCAGTTTGCAGCCGAGTGTGAAGCTGAGGTGGCTCGGGCATCTATTTCAGATGATTTATGGACGCCTTCCCAGGTAGGTGTTCCAGGCACGCCCCACCGGGAGGAGACCCTGGGGAAGACCTAGGACACACTAAAGGGATTATATCTCCCGACTAGCCTGATATATATCAAATTAAATGAAATGACTAATCATTAAGCTAAAAACTCTAACTCAAAATATTAATAAACATTATAAAATAGTATTTAAATAATAATAAAATGACTCTAATTGGAATATGGTGTTCCTGCTGTAAAGGCCCTATAGCTTTGACCTCAAACATTACAAGATCTATATAGTTGAGCTCTTGTGTTTCTCTTGTGAAGTGAACATATTTTTGTGCTTTTCCATTTTCAAGGCTTGAAGACCTTTATCAAACAAAACAAGAACGAAACGAGCACAAAAAGCAGACGGTTTGTTTGTCTGTCTTGACACTCACTTAACATTCAGCGGAGCAGAGACTGATGGATTTAATTATGATTCCGTCCATGCGAGTGTGTGAATGATTTCTCAACATTCCAGAATGCAAATAGCAGGAGAGGAGGGAATTGTGCATGATGGGAATCAGGCATAGAAAAGTGAGAGTGTGGGGGGTGCTGAGGGGTATTGCATGTCTGATAAGTTGGAAAGCGGTTTGCAAATTATAGTTTAACTACCTTGTGATACAAGAGAATATCGGCAGCCAAAAAGTGACAAGAACAGGATGCATGGTGTGGGTGAAAATTGGATCATCATTCTAATTATTATTACAGGAATGCAACGCTTAGATTGCATGGCACCATCTATGATACAGGGTACAAAATGATCTTTTCTATTACCTTTTTCAACAAATGGTCAATGAAAGCAGGTGCATAACTTTCGAAAATGTTGACTGTCAAACTAATTTTAAGAAGTAAATTCCCCCAAACAAATATACATACAATTAAGAAAAAAAAATTTCACTGTGCTGTAAAAAGTGTACAGTTGATTGAACTTATTGATTTGTGCACCTACAAATGTTTTGCTTATAATTATTTATCTAGCATTATACTAAGGGGCTGTTAAATGCTTGATTCTGATTGAATGTCGAAAGTTCAGAGGTGTCTAATTAATTTCCAGGAAATATCCATATGGCTAAAGTAGTTCCAGGCAGGTTTTGAATGCAATACAATTTCATATCACTTCACCAAATGATTTTAGTTATTTCAAAGTTCATTACAGCTCTTAACAGCAAATGAACCAAAAACTCACACTCACAAACATTCACACACACAGACACACACAATAAAATAATACAATTACATTTCACAGTAGCGAGGTAGTAACATCACTGTTCTTGATCACTATTAGTAGATATGCTGCTGCTGGTCAACACAATCGAGAGCACAAACAGAGGTAATACACACATTTATCAATATGCTTGTTAAAGGGATGGTAGGCAATTCTGGAGAGGCTACCAATAGCAAGCTAGCCACCCTCCACTCAGAGCATCTCCAAAGCCACGCCTCCTTCAAAATACAACGCACACAGTAGCGTCTGCAAAGGATCACAAGAAAAGACACTGCGTTAAATTACCTCATGTCTCAAAGCTCATAACATTACAATAAAAATGTACATAAACTTACAAAGCTCTAGTTGTACCCATTGACTGCTGCAAATTCATTTCACCGTTGATAGTGTCGAGTGAACCGCTCAGAGTAGAAAGTTGCGGGTTAGGGTTACATAATTTTTGTCATTTTAAGGACAACAACCTGACCAATGTTTTAAAATAAAACATCTGAACAATGTCTTGAGGTGTAATAACAATAGTATACGCAGAATAACTGACTTTGGGCACAACTGAGCTGTACTGCTGTGGATGTGCATTATGTTTCTAATAATTAAATGATCAGTCATAAATTATTCCTTAACATAACATATGTATTTATTTAAATTAAAATATATTATAAATAGGGGAGCCTGGGACTAGTTGTCAGGTACCGTCTGCTTTTTGTGCTCCTTTCGGTTCTTGTTTTGTTTGATAAAGATCTTCAGCCTTGAAAATGGAAAAGCACAAAAATATGTTCACTTCACAAGAGAAGCACAAGAGCTCAACTATATAGGTCTTGTAATGTTTGAGGTCAAAGCTATAGGGCCTTTACAGCAGGAACACCATATTGCGATTAGTGTCATCTTATTATTATTTATATACTATTTTATAATTTTATAATGTTTATTAATATTTTGAGTTAGAGTTTTAAGCTTAATGATTAGTCATTTCATTTAATTATATATATATATATATATATATATATATATATATATATATATATATATTATACAGTCTTGTTCAAAATAATAGCAGTACAATGTGACTAACCAGAATAATCAAGGTTTTTAGTATATTTTTTATTGCTACGTGGCAAACAAGTTACCAGTAGGTTCAGTAGATTCTCAGAAAACAAACAAGTACCAGCATTCATGATATGCACGCTCTTAAGGCTGTGCAATTGGGCAATTAGCTGAATTAGTTCAAAGGGGTGTGTTCAAAAAAATAGCAGTGTGGCATTCAATCACTGAGGTCATCAATTTTGTGAAGAAACAGGTGTGAATCAGGTGGCCCCTATTTAAGGATGAAGCCAACACTTGTTGAACATGCATTTGAAAGCTGAGGAAAATGGGTCGTTCAAGACATTGTTCAGAAGAACAGCGTACTTTGATTAAAAAGTTGATTAGAGAGGGGAAAACCTATAAAGAGGTGCAAAAAATGATAGGCTGTTCAGCTAAAATGATCTCCAATGCCTTAAAATGGAGAGCAAAACCAGAGAGACGTGGAAGAAAACGGAAGACAACCATCAAAATGGATAGAAGAATAACCAGAATGGCAAAGGCTCAGCCAATGATCACCTCCAGGATGATCAAAGACAGTCTGGAGTTACCTGTAAGTACTGTGACAGTTAGAAGACGTCTGTGTGAAGCTAATCTATTTTCAAGAATCCCCCGCAAAGTCCCTCTGTTAAAAAAAAGGCATGTGCAGAAGAGGTTACAATTTGCCAAAGAACACATCAACTGGCCTAAAGAGAAATGGAGGAACATTTTGTGGACTGATGAGAGTAAAATTGTTCTTTTTGGGTCCAAGGGCCACAGGCAGTTTGTGAGACGACCCCCAAACTCTGAATTCAAGCCACAGTACACAGTGAAGACAGTGAAGCATGGAGGTGCAAGCATCATGATATGGGCATGTTTCTCCTACTATGGTGTTGGGCCTATTTATCGCATACCAGGGATCATGGATCAGTTTGCATATGTTAAAATACTTGAAGAGGTCATGTTGCCCTATGCTGAAGAGGACATGCCCTTGAAACGGTTGTTTCAACAAGACAATGACCCAAAACACACTAGTAAACGGGCAAAGTCTTGGTTCCAAACCAACAAAATTAATGTTATGGAGTGGCCAGCCCAATCTCCAGACCTTAATCCAATTGAGAACTTGTGGGGTGATATCAAAAATGCTGTTTCTGAAGCAAAACCAAGAAATGTGAATGAATTGTGGAATGTTGTTAAAGATTCATGGAGTGGAATAACAGCTGAGAGGTGCCACAAGTTGGTTGACTCCATGCCACACAGATGTCAAGCAGTTTTAAAAAACTGTGGTCATACAACTAAATATTAGTTTAGTGATTCACAGGATTGCTAAATCCCAGAAAAAAAAAATGTTTGTACAAAATAGTTTTGAGTTTGTACAGTCAAAGGTAGACACTGCTATTTTTTTGAACACACCCCTTTCAACTAATTGCCCAATTGCACAGCCTTAAGAGCGTGCATATCATGAATGCTGGGTCTTGTTTGTTTTCTGACAATCTACTGAACCTACTGGTAACTTGTTTGCCACGTAGCAATAAAAAATATACTAAAAACCTTGATTATTCTGGTTAGTCACATTGTACTGCTATTATTTTGAACAAGACTGTATATATATATATATATATATATATATATATATATATATATATATATATATATATATATATATATATATATATATATATATATATATATAATACCAATAAGCAATTATTAATGAACAATTATGCAATTCTATACAAGTAGGCTACTCTTATCTTTTCAGTTTTAATCCTGGAATGTGAGTATGATTTACTCAATGTATGTGATTTTATGAAGTGTACTGCTCTGTTTTTTCTATTTTCTCTATATTCATGTCAAAAGATCATTTTTCTTTTCAAAGTAATTTTTCTCTTCTTTTTTGTCTAAAGACTCCAGATGGAGGCAAATTATTTGTTGTGTCTGACAGACTGTAGTTTGTGCTCTCATGTGGGTTGGATATTCTAAAGCTATATTTTAACAAATAAAAAGCTTGATTGATTTGCATTGAGAACTTTATTTGTGTATGTTTATATGTATGTGATCAGTCTGGCTCTTCCAACAGCCAGATGACTGTGTTTTTGATTAATTGTCCAACAATCATTTGATTGACTGCTACTTGTTTTGTCTTCTGGCAGTCACCACGTCAATATTCTGAAAATACAAGTGCTGGTCTTGTCCTGGAGAATGTGCAGGGAGGAAACCATGACTGAAAGTTGCAAGGGAGCCAAACAGGTGCTAGGCAAAACCTTAAGTCCTCACAGACTCCCCTGCTGTTTATATAAGGGTGATTCGAGAACTGCATCCACCCACCTTCCCACTGTCTGTCTCTCAGATCCAAGATCTTATCAGCTGAAACTGAAGTGTTGGGCCAGTGCCCACACAGACATACACACGCCCAGATAAGTCCAGATAAGAGATATAGACATGTCAGATTAGTGCAGTGTTCAACACTCTGAAGCATAACAAGAGTCAAGGGCTTCTACCTAACAGGAGATGTCTGTGAGTAAGGCTAGGCGATAAAAATGTTAACGATAAATAGTGCAATATCATTTTCCTCTATAAAATTTTAACAAATGTTCAATAAGAACTTCATATGATGTTTATGTGCTATGCAAATAATGCTGTGCAGAACACAAATGCATTGTGGTTTAAAGCCAGATGAAACAGCACTGATACTCTCAACAACACTGACAGAAAACAGGAGAAACAAAGGAGAGCCACAGCAATACAGTGAGAAGGCTTTTCAATAAAGTCGCCAACATTTACCCTGATTTACTCTAGTAACACTTACTGAAACCATTGGATTGTGGCAGAAATGTTGGATAATCATATTGAATTTTTGTATTATATTATTGATGTACACATATTAAAGGAGTAATGGAATATAATTACAGTAGTTTTTGTTGGCTATAGCAGTTTTTGTGCATTTGAATTATAGGCTACTACATTTTTTTCATAGTTTTTCATAATGAATAGCATACAAACAATACAGTATAGTTATTACTTTTTAGAATGGTAGTCAGGTACAACGCATGATTTTACCTGTGGTTAAAATGATCAAAATACTATTTAAGACCAAATTGTACCCTATAAAATTATCAATTTAAGCAACTGTCAAATGTGCATTTCTAAGAGACAAAATATGGAATATTAATTTGTGAAATGTTCACCTGTTTGACCACATTTAACTGTCTGGTTTCTAATATTTCACGCAAGAGCAAAGATCTAGCCTGACAAGCCAGACCCACATCAAGATGTTTGGTCTGGAAACTCCCCATTGACAGGGCTCAATCCGAGGGGCGGGATAAATGGTTGTCTTTCAAACTCCCTCTGCACGGCGTGCACGCAATTGGTCATCGCTACAACCAACCAGAGCTAGTTGAAAGATTAAACTTTCGCCGCATCCGGTCGTCAAAACTCATAACACATCTTCCCTTCTTAAGAATGACTTCAGTGCCGTTCTTTTCGCAGAGAAAAGCTTAACTCCAAGTCTTCCAGAGTCGCTGATTCGAAAGACCGCCGTTCGCCAGCTTCTGTGTTTACTAGAAGCACGCAAGCGCAACTCTGCCGTTATGTTAAGCCCCGCCCACCGACTCGTGATTGGCCCGACCAGAGTTTGGCGTTTACAGCTCAGAACTGTATTGAGAGTTGCTAGACGACCCCCGCGGGCAGATTAGATTTGCTGCCGCTAGGGTGCGTCTAGATTTCTAGGCTAGCAAAGATCTGTCTTGAAACTTGAAAGAAAGAAGAATTGACAATTATTGTGATAATATCGATATCGACTGATGCTCTATGTGAGTGTGCTCCTGACAAAAAGCCTTTATTGTGTGCAATGACAAAAGCTTGATATAACGTAATAATTTTAAAGTGTTGTGGAATCCCAAGTGATTATTACCGTAGTATGTACCAAAGCAGGAGTTGAGCAAGCCCACTTGAGCGACTGTTAATAAGATGAACGCAACACACGCCTCACGAGCAGCGGGATTTATATTATGTCACAGTCGCCGTCGCCATTTCCGTTTTTCATGTCATGAGTATGAGGTAACGCAGCTCTGTTTATCACATTAGATGCATTTAAGTGTGTTGAAAATGTTGTCGTTTCTCTGTGCTTTTGTTCGGTGGCTGCTATGAGACACTTGTTGCACACTGCAGTAAGAGTAAAGCTTCTGCAAAATAAAACCAGAATGGGTAACGCAAATATGATGCAATTGACATCCTCACACATCCCGGTTCATTGGTTAAAATAGCGATTTACTCACTGTTTACAAATAATTGGAAACATTTTGGATATTGTAAGTACTCAATTTACACTGGCCTAGTGGTTTTGAGATATTTTACTGAAAAATGTTAACACAGTGCACCTCTAAAGGGGTACTTCAGTGCTGGGAAGATAAATGTAAATTTAAACTGGGTAATTTTTGTAGTAGAAATGTGAAATTATTTTTGAATTTGGTGCATTCTAGACTGAGAAAAGCCAGAAAAGGTATTTTTGGCTCATGTGGATAAAACACAACAACTCCCAGAATGCACTTGCTTCACTGGCCAATGAGGCCACTCCCAAAGCCACCGCTGGATTACTAGATAACTTGCCCACCGCTGCGTTAATTTTCATAATAATTAAATTATTTAGATCAGTTAGAGAACAGACACTACAATTAAAAACTGAATGTGTCTGTTCAATATAATGTGAGTAAGCCGAGCAAGGGTCACATCACAAACGCTGCAGGAGTCAGATTACATTCATCACGAGAGCTGAGGTAATCGCGGCCGCAGCATGTTCAGTCTGGCGTGTTTTCAGTTCATGCCTTTGAAAGCTTAAGTTTTATAGGAATTAATTTGAGAAGTTGAAATACTCACTTTGCTCCACACCGCTCCGTTTACATGAATGCACGGAGCTGCCCAATCCGAGCGCTGTGAGTGCGATCTGCGATCCCACCCCCCATGGACGGGTTGAAAACATGCAGAAACAGCTCCTTCTACTGGCTGTAGTCTTTAGCCGCCGGCCAAAAAAATCCTCTTATGACGCAAAATGCCGATATTTGCGTCATCTAAAGGATTTTTTCCCAGAAATAAAATAAACATAAATCTCTCGTCTCAGGGGGGGTATGAGCATGATCATGCAAATATACTACTAATATTTCTACTAATACAAATCCATATGCTAAATCGCTGAAGTAACCCTTTAGTCAAACCCAAAAAAACATTATAGTGATCAAAGGTGAAGAAACACCATCCAATCAACAATCAGTAGATCGAACCAAATCCCCAGCCAATATTTTTGGCATAGTTTGGCTCTAAGACCTCCTGCTGGTACTTCAGCAACCTGTTATTTAGGTATTAATTACAATCAGTAAGTGATTGAGTGAAAATAACCAACATTTTTGCACCACAGTGTTGTACCACTTCTTACATATGATTACAGTACAAACATTTTTGACAGATGAAATTCATTGTGGAGAGCATTGTGGATATAAGTGAGATTTGTGTCAGATCAGTATAGTGTTGATTACAGGGGAATTTTTTCTGTTCTTTTTCAAGTGAATGATTTGGATACGCACCAGTTGGTATAGTATAGTTACACCTTGATGCCTAAATTAGACTGCAATCCAGTCTGTATCATATTATATGTAGACATGTCAGAATTTTCCAAGCTTAGCAATTATTATAACAGTTGTATGATGAAAGTTATTAAATGCGTCATTAAAAAAAGTATATTTAACTTTTCTTTGACTCTCAGATGAGAAATAAAATACATAAATAGCCTACTTATAATAAAAAAAAGCATTATTACAAAGCAAAAAAAAAACAATGTTGATAAATTAAGTATAAACTTATTATTGTCAGAAATAACATTTCTGTGTTTTGACCTTTAACCAAGATTAAAAAAAAAACTATAACATATGACCTTGAATCACTTATTTTTATAAAACAGGTATTTAAAAAAATATGATCAATAACAAAGTCCCTTTCAAGGAAAGTCTATTCACTTGGCAGACATATTTACAATGCCTCCACCCATCCAAAA
Source organism: Pseudorasbora parva (assembly GCF_024679245.1). Lineage (NCBI taxonomy): Eukaryota > Metazoa > Chordata > Actinopteri > Cypriniformes > Gobionidae > Pseudorasbora > Pseudorasbora parva. The sequence goes on from NC_090174.1 coordinate 49,904,337, forward strand.
GTCCCACTATTTGAAATCAGCAACAAAATCTGACAAAAACTTTCCCATAAATGTTTTGTTTTTTTCAAAGTGCATGTGCAGTCCTAAGTGTCTTTGGTTGGAACCGTAGCTCCTAATGGCAGCTGCAGTAACACATGGTCTGAATCCGAAATCGCCCCCTATACCCTCAAATAGGCCATTATTTGAAGTGACTGCCATTTGTGGTGGTGTCCAAAACCATGACGTTATCGAGTAAACTCATTCTATACCACATTGCACCGCAATAACGAGTGTTATTTACAGCAAATATACACTCAACCGCTGTCCGAATTCGCTCACTTGTTTTCATTCACTCCTTCAAGTGAACTGTATTAGTGGACTAACATAGGGAATAGTGGTTGAGGATTTGGGAGGGGGCGATTGGCTCTTTTATTTAGAAGGCAGGACTTATTCTGCCATTGTGTGTTGTAGTTTCTCTCATTCATAAGTAGTAGTGCACCATATTTTTATAGACTTTGTTGACAACTAGAATAAATAACTTTGCCATCAATTAATATACACTATATTGCCAAAAATATTGAGACACCCCTCCAAATCATTGAATTTAGGTTTTCCAATCACTTCCATGGCCAAATGCATATAAAATCAATCACCTAGGCATGCAGACTGCTTCTAACATTTGTAAAAGAATGGGTTGCTCTCAGGAGCTCAGTGAATTCAAGTGTGGTACCGTGATAGGCTGCTCTTAAGTCCATTCGGGAAATTTCCTACGGTCAATTGTTAGTGGTATTATAACAAAGTGGAAGCAATTTGGAACAAAATCCACAAAGTGGTAGGCCAGGTAAAATCACAGAGCGGGGTCAGCAAATGCTGAGGCGCACAGTGCACAGAAGTCACCAAATTTCTGCAGAGTCAATAGCTTCAACAGGTCTCAAAACTTTGTGTGGCCTTCCGATTAGCTCAAGAACAGTGTGTAGAGCTTCATGGAATGGGTTTGCAATGGCCGAGCTGCTGCATACAAGGGCAATGCAAAGCATCCGATCCAGTGGTGTAAAGAACACCGCCATTAGAGCAGTTGAGATGTGTTCTCTGGAGTGATGATTCACGCTTCTCTGTCTAGCAATCCAACGGGTTCTGCAATTCGAGTCTGGGTTTTTGGCAAGTGCCAGAAGAATGGTACTTGCCTGACTGCATTGTCCGGGTTATGGTGTGGGGCTGTTTTTCAGGGGTTGGGCTTGGTTCCACTTAGTTCCATTGAAAGGAACATTTAATGCATCTTCAACATACCAGGACATTTTGGACCAGACATGTCTTGCTCCTAACTTTGTGGAAACAGTTTGGGGATATATATATATATATATATATATATATATATATATATATATATATATATATATATATATATATATATATATATATATATATATATATATATATATATATATATATATATATATATATATATTATATATAACTAAAATCATTTGGGGATATTAAAAAAAAAAAAAATTGGCTCTGCACTATTTTTTGAGATGAATAAACATTGAAGGTGTGAAGTCCTAATTCTGGGAGGCTGTAATTCTTGTCAGTAAGTCAAGGAGGACAGCGGGGCCAGAGGCCACAGTGTCATTGTGTGTGCCAGTCTGAGGGACAGCGTTAATATATTTTACTCTAAGCCTTTTCAACACCAGGATTTATATTGTATTAAAGCCAGTCCTGACACTGAGGTTGCTTCTCTCCAAGCTTCAACCTTGAGAGCAATGGCATTGTCCCTCTCCCACAGCCCTCTCGAGGGACAGAAAAAAAAGAGGACGTAATAAGAGGAGTGAGAGGTGTAGATGGACTGCCATCATGTGGCACTGCTGCCCACTGCTTCTTCAGAGAGATGAGAAACTGACCCAGTTCACCTCATACTCTGTCTGTCTATCCAGGTTAGCATTTAAACTTTATGTCAATTACCAAAAAATAATTTTCAAACATTTTTAGTTAATAGTAACCCTGATATACTGTTTAGCCTACTATACAGGCCTATATTTAAATGCTTTTTGTTTGCATTTCATTAAAATATTTTATCACTGAGTAATAATATGGTGTTGATTCAATAATTAGTGTTGAGCTCATTTGGTGAAGGTTTTATCAGACTTATTCAAATGGTAATAAAAGTTATTTGATGGGCGGTTGCAATATGTTTTCTTTAACTAAAAATAACCGATTTTTAAAGAGTCATATCATATGTTTATAAATTGGATTATGCTGATTGTGCAGTGTGCTTTGATTCAAATGAACTGGTTCATAGCAGTCATGTTGTGTGCAGCTTGTGCTGTTATTTCTCAGTACACAGCCTTTTGTCTCACCACATTCAGTATACTAAGTGCAAACTCTGTAGTTTCAGCAGCATGAAACAACTTAAACCCAGGGTAAAGTGACATGAATGCATTGTAAACTTCAAATCAAACTGCTTCCGTTATTCTTCAGGTTCTTTGTTTTAAAAAAAATACTGTACTGTTTTCTGTTCCTCACTTTTACAGTTGCAGTCTAAATGATGAAGAATGAGAGTGGAATTCATAACTTCAAAAATAATTTTCCTGTGAGTGTTCAAATAGATTTAAGTGAAACCCTGTCCAGCTTCACTACAGTGCGCAGCTGTCATATCCATCAAAGCTGTCGACTGGTTTAGATGGTAAGAGACTCGACCCTCGACAGCTTCTCTGTGGTGAGATCTCCCGTGAGGTTTCCTCTCTGACAGATGGACCACTCATTGACCTCCACTGTCTGTTTCTGCTAAAGGCAGCATTGCACAAATGTCACCTGTCCATTCATAATTTATACAAACCCAAATAAACTTTTTAACTCACTTTTTGGTAGGCTTTTATCATAAAGGAAATTTTGGGGGCTGTTTACATGACACCATTTTCAATTAAAAATGTAAAACCAAGCAAAGTTTTGGGTGCCTGAAAATGCAAACTTTGAAAACAGCTTCCAAGGGCCTTGTCTACACTAATATGTTTTCAATTGAAGAAAAAAAATGTCTCTGTTTTGGCCTTCCAGCCACACTGAGATAGCGTTTTTGTGAACAAAAACAAAGCTTTTTTAAACAGCTGTTCAAAGTTGATAAATTTGAAAATGTGTTTTTGAGTTGTGCGGACTGTGAAAACAGAGGTAAATAAAAGCGATGAAGTTGAGTCATGTGTTGCATGGTGAACCAATATATTCATGTTTATCGGCATTGTGCCTGTTATGTACTATTCACTGTCACTCAGTTGCTCAAATATGTTAATTTTCACACTCTTCGCAGTCCTGTAAAGATGACAGAAAACTTACTCACATTTGCTGTCCTGTAAAACATTGAGCAGTTGCGTTTTATGGACCAAAAATTCACTTTATTGCCAAATGTATTCAATAGCATTCATATTCAAAGTTCAATAGGTCTCCAAACTTTGTGTGGCCTTCAGATTAGCTCAAGAACAGTGCATAGAGAGCTTCATGGAATGGGTTTGCCTTTGGTGGAGAGGGGAGTATGGTGTGGGGTTGATTTTCACGGGTTGGGCTTGGCCTCTTAGTTTCAGTGAAAGGAACTCTTAATGCTTCAGTAAACCAAGGTATTTTGGATAATTTCATGCTCCCAATTTTGTGGGAACAGTTTGGGGATAGCCCCTTCCTGTTCCAACATGACTGAACACCAGTGCACAAAGCAAGGTCCATAAAAACATGGATGAGCAAGTTTAATGTGTAGGAAATGTACTGGCCTGACAGAACACCTTTGGGATGAATTAGAGCAGAGGCTGTGAGACAGGCCTTCTCGTCCAACATCAGTGCCTGACCTCACAAATGTGCTTCTAGAAGAATGGTCAAAAATTCCCATAAACACACAACCTTTGGCAAATGGTGAGCAAATGCAAATTGTACACATCAGTGAATGGTGAGACATTTTGCCAAATATAATAATCCTGCCAGAAGAATTGCGTGATAACTTTAGTATGTATTGTTCTGTCTGTATGTATTGTCTGTCTGTCTGTTCTGTTCTGTCTGTGATTAAGGGAGATATATTTTGTGTTTGGGCGAGAAACTTTTGGAAAACGCAGTTTTCAAATGTATCCAGATTAATGTAGACATAGCCAAAGTGCATGTTTTTTAAAACGGTCTCCGTGTGAACAACGAAAATGCAAATCTGTGAAAATGATGCATGCACATGTTCAGTCTAAAGTGTTTCATTGCCACCTAATGGCCTTTTAGCAGAATACAGCGTTTTAGTCATTTTCACGGATCCATGTGAATGGGGATCGTTTGACAGTGGTGTCTAGCCTGACAAGCCTGACCCACATCAAGATGTTTGGTCTAGAAAACTCCCCATAGACAGGGCTCAATACGAGGGGCGGGATGAACGGTTGTCTTTCAAACTCCCTCTGCACGCGATAGGATAGCCCTACCACCAACCAGAGCAACGAAGGTGAAACAGAGCTCGTTGATAGATTAAACATTCACCGTATCCGGTCGGCTTACCTCCGAACACATTTTCCCTTTTTAAGAATGACTTCAGTGTCATTCTTTTCTCAGAGAAAAGCTTAACTCCAAGTCTTCCAGAGTCGCGGTCAAAGCTGATTCGAAAGACTGCCGCCGTTCGCCAGTTTCTGTGTTTACTAGAAGCACGCAAATACAACTCGGGCGTCGTCATTATGGCCCCGCCCGCCGACTCTATACACGATGTGATTGGCTCGTCCAGAGTGAGGGGAATACAGCTCAGAAGGGTATTGAGAGTTCCTAGACGACACTTGCGGGCAGATTAAATTTGCTGCCGCTAGGGTGCGTCTAGATTTCTAGGCTAAGTGGTGTCATCTGTATGCAGACATTTTAAGCATATTGTTGTTGTATACAAAGAAAGAAAAACAGTCAAAGAAAACACTATCGCAACTTCAATGTCATGCCGACATTAAATATGGTCACCTTGCGCTCAACAGACAGGCTGAGAAATGCCACACGTGTCAACTTTTTGGCAGAAGATTTTCTTACGGATATTGATCTGTTCCTTACATAAAGCTGTTGTATAACTCCGAAAGACTTGGAAAGTACACTCTAAAAAAATAAAATTATGAGTTTATTGAGGGAGGCAAAAGTAATACTAAATAGTTAATAGAGAGAACAGGAAGAAGTGTGACTTGAACCCAGCATATCAAGAATGCTGGGTTCTATATAGAATCCCTTTGAACCCCAGGAGTCAACTACTTTTATGGTACTTTTTTGTTGTTGTTTTTGTTGTTGTTGTTGTCATTTTGAGGGGCCAACAGCTCCAGAGTCCAGTTCCCAAAAAAACCTGAAATTATGCTAAACATCTTTTGTGTTCGACACATTAAAGTCAAGAATGACCTGAGGGTGAGTAAAAAAAACATACTCAGAAATGAACGTTGAGCATCGAATACATGTGTTTCCCTGTCGGCCTCATTTTCCCGCTTCACACAGAGTCAGCCAGACTAGTGAGCTATTAGTCTTCGCTCTGGCCAGAGAGGTGAAAGTTTGAGAGTGTGTAAATCATGAAATGTGCTGTGTGTGTGGTTTCCGGCTGTGCGGTTTTTGAGGGGCCGGCTTTTAAATTGTGTTTAGCTCAGAGCCAGAGCTTGTGAGATATAGGCAGCACATGTGTCACTTCCACTCATCCTCCTGTCTCTCTCTTTCTCTCTCCTCTCCTGTTTTTGTCCTGTCTCCCTAAATCCAAATGCACAGTAGCCTATATATTCTTCTCATTCTATACTGTTAGATTATGGCTTTAAGATTTTAGATTTTCTTTATGTTTTTAGATTTCATATTATCAAACCAACATCTTGTTGACTGATAAGCTCTTTTGAATGACTTGTTGTCATCTGATGCAATGGCAGCCATACATTTTAAAGAGAACATCGAATGCCCCTTTTACAACATGTACAATAAGTCTCTGATGTCCTCAGAGTTTGCATGTGTGAGTTTTAGCTCAAAATACCCCAGAGATAATTTTTATAGCATTAATTTATGAGCAGAAACATGTTTGTGTGTCCCTTTAAATGCAAATGAGCTGGTGCTCCCGGCACAGAGGGTGGAGCTTCAAGAGCTCATGCTTATAGCCACAATCACTGTCATGCTTCAGCAACAAAACAGAACAATCTCAAGCTCTAAAAAATGTCAGAAACAGTCAATACCGGAATAAATGTTACATGGAGACGGAAGAGGTATAGGGTAGTTTAATTACGGTTATGAATTATGTTGTCTTTTTTTTTACACTATTAGTAGAAGCCGGTTGTAGCGGATCCCGTCCGAATTATGGCCACAACTTTACTGGTGGAGTTTTTATGAGGTTTATTGAACATCACATAAAAGAGTGTTTGTTTTCACTCCAGAAAAGAGTGGATGGATGGATGGATGGATGGATGGATGGATGGGTGGATGGGTGGGTGGGTGGGTGGATGGATGGATGGATGGATGGATGGATGGATGGATGGATGGATGGATGGATAGACAGATAGATAGATAGATAGATAGATAGATAGATAGATAGATAGATAGATAGATAGATAGATAGATAGATAGATAGATAGATAGATAGATAGATAGATAGATAGATAGATACTAGTGGTGTAACGGATCACAAAACTCACGGATCACGAGTCAGATCATTTTTGGTGTTAGCATAACCTATATGGTTATGGTTTTAACAAACATAAAATAAATAACCGACTGAATAAATCACATTTTACTCAGTTAATGTTAAAGTTGAAATAATGGGCCTGAGCATAAATGAAAAAGAAAAAAAAGAAAAGAAAATTGCTTCATTAATACAGTGCATACTTACTTTTTTCGAAAGAATGGAAGTGAAATGTGACAACATGCCCCATAGGTGGGGTACATTGTAACATGACCAAATGACAGCTTAAAATGTTACCTGATGTAATCAAAAAATATCTAAGACAAATTAAAATATTTTGTCAATAAAATACAATGATTAATTTCTTATATAAAATAATGGCATTTTTTATAATTAAACAGCATTAAACAAAACTAGACAAAAAAGTTTGATGACAAACTTTAAGTTGGCTTGGAAGAGAGTTGATCAGAAAGTTTGAAAAGGTTTGAAATAGTTTAATGAGTTTAAAGTTTAAAATAGTTTGATAAGTTTAAAGTTTAAAATAGTTTAATAAGTTTAAAGTTTAAAATAGTTTAATAAGTTTAAAGTTAGATAGATAGATAGATAGATAGATAGATAGATAGATAGATAGATAGATAGATAGATAGATAGATAGATAGATAGATAGATAGATAGATAGATAGATAGATAGATAGATAGATAGATAGATAGATAGATAGATAGATAGATAGATAGATAGATAGATAGATGAGTTTAAATGAGAGATAGATGAATTTAAATGAGAGATAGATGAGTTTAAATGAGAGATAGATGAGTTTAAATGAGAGAGATGAGTTAAATGAGAGATAGATGAGTTTAAATGATAGATAGATAAATGAGTTTAAATGATAGATAGATGAGTTTAAATGATAGATAGATAAATGAGTTTAAATGAGAGATAGATGAGTTTAAATGAGAGATAGACGAGTTTAAATGATAGATAGATGAGTTTAAATGAGAGATAGATGAGAGAGAGAGAGAGAGAGAGAGAGAGAGAGAGAGAGAGAGAGAGAGAGAGAGAGAGAGAGAGAGAGAGAGAGAGAGAGAGAGAGAGAGAGAGAGAGAGAGAGATGAGTTAAATGAGTGACAGTAGTTTCTAGAATGTCAGTTTGAGTGAGTCTGAGCTTCAGTGTTTACATTTGAAGTTTTGTCAGTTGGTCAGTTTGAACAGTCTTGGCTCATCTGAACATTCCGTCAATGAAAGTCAATGGGATTTTTCCGAGTTTAATTCTTAGTTTTTAGGAGAACAGTGAGTCCGATCAGTCTGAAAAGATATAGCAACTCGAGTCAGAACAGTCTGAGAGTCTGAGCCGAGTTTGGAGTTTGAGGAGTTAAAGCTCTAGGAGGAGTTTGAGTTGCAAATTTAGTCTCAGAAGAAGAATAATAATAAGTTTATTAAGAATATCAGTAAGTTGGCTCTTCCAAGCCAACTTAATAATTGACAACTGCAATAAACAGCATCAAAGAAAATAATAACATTATCAAAACATTATAAAAATAATTCATATTTTCTGAATATTGACTCTCAGTCATTATTCATTCTTTTCTCGTGGTTTCTCAAAATAATTCCTAAAAGTATAGAATAATAGCATATTTCTAATAGGGGCTCATTGTATGCAGTGTTACAACATGCCCCCACCTGCGCGACTGGGATATAAGCTGTGGCTCGTGTCTTCTGCTGTTAGATAAGCATTAAAGAACTATCTCAACTGTTAAATAACAGATATGTGATTAAAAAAATCTCAGATTTAAAGTTACAATTTCATCCGATGTCCCCTTTAAGTGTTGCTTACATTTTTGGGGCCATTGTACTCTATCATTTAAATCAGAGCTTGACATTAAGCATGTTGATGGGCTTGTCCATCGGACAAGTAAATCGTTCATCCACTTGTCCGAGTAAAAAATTTGCTTGTCCGGAAAAAAGTTCGATATTTTTTTAATTTTTCGTGTGTGTGTGTTGTAACTATAATTTATTCTGAAGCAATATTCTCACCAGTGTTCAATCAGCTTTGATATATTTAAATCTGCATATTTGTGAATTTTTATTTTTTACATTTTTTATTGAATCATTTCAAATTTGTGATATTTTTACATTTTATAAAGAGCATTTCCTCCCTAATCTTATTAAATATAGGCTATGCTTCAGGTTTAATTTTAATTTTATTGTTAAATTTGATCAATACATTAAATTAAATTAAGACACTATAAGGGCTGTTAACAATAAAATAAAATAATTTACACTGAAAAATGACAACTGCATTAAATAATGTTTTGAGATTTGTAGTTTTGAATTGACGCATAAGAAATGTTGGAAAGTATGTTTAAACATGAAACTAAACCTCCAGTAGGTGGCAGCAGGTGGCCGTCTTAATGAGTGAGTCATTGAGTCGTTCATTCAAACGATTCATTCAGGGTGCGTTCACACTTGTCATGTTTGGTTCGATTAAAACGAACTCTGGTGCGGTTGCTCGGTTAGTGCGGTTCATTTGAACATATGTGAACGCTGCCATCCGAACCCTGGTGCGCACCAAACAAGCGGACCGAGACCGCTAAAAAGATGGGTCTCGGTCCGCTTCCAAACGAACTCTGGTGCGGTTCGATTGATATATGAACGCACCACGGACCAAAGACATGTAAACGGACCAAAAACCGGACGTAATGTCACAAGATGCCACGCATAATACAGCTGATTTGACGACGCGGAAAGATCGGTGTATCCAAAATTAGTAACTTTAACATTAGAGGGCAAACGTGGAGCAACGAGGAAGTGCCTAATCAATATTTGGTCTGCTGACGAGCATGTTTCGAAAATGCTAGAAAAAAACACACAAAAAGCATACCTGGCTCTTCTCATCAAAGTTCCTGTCTTTCCCATTATTAGCAGGTGCAGACGACAGCGGCCGTCTCTGTTCTGCACAACGGAGGAAATCCTGCTGCTGTTTTGAATGTTTTGAACATTTTATGAGCTCTTCATGAGTTCTCAGCGGGTAAAAATAATGCCACATGTACACGCATAAAATGATCGCGTTTAATCAGCACACAGTGTTGTTTTGAACATTTCATGAGCTCTTCATGAGTTCTCTGGTAAGAAATAATGCCAAATGTGTTACACGCATAAAATGATCGCGTTTAATCCAGCACACAGCGTTGTTTTGAATGTTTTGAACATTTCATGAGCTCTTCATGAGTTCTCTGGTAAAAAATAATACCATGTACACGCATAAAATGCCCGCGCGTGTAATCCGCACACAGCATTGCTTTGAATGTTCAGTAAACGAGCTCCTACGTCATATAAGCCGACCGATCAGGTTGTGAGCGTCTCCCTGTGCCTTTGGTTCGGTAACTTTAGGTTCGCTGTTAAAAATGCCCGTGTGAACGCTAAGCGGACCAGGACTATTATGTTTGTTTTTGTTTTTTGGTCCGGACCAAACGAACCAAACGAACCGAACTACAAGTGTGAACGCACCCTCAAACACTGAATCGGTCAGTAACACACTTGTTGCTGTGAGGTTCTTCTGTGTGTGAACGATTTTCGCTGCTGAAATCGAACAAAAGCACTCAATATTGCATCTAAAATGTAAGTGACTTTAAGTGAATGTTAATGTAAGTGAATGTTAATTAATTGTTTATGAAACTGTCATATGAACACAGTGTCATTTTCAGTCGTGATGGTATTCAGGAAACATCTTAAACGTAGGCTAGTTTAAACGCTCAAGTGTTGTAATTTCTCCTCGAGAGGCTGCACGAGTGTCAACAGCGTGACCTTGTTATCGTCAGTTCATCATATATTATTATTAGGGCTGCACGATTAATCGAAATCGTGATTTGGCTTGTGTGCGATTATGAAAGCTCAAAGGCTGCGATTGAAATGAAATAAATAAATGCCCAGTGTGTTAGTGAAGAGCGGCTCTGTGATCAACGCTGCTCCGTCTGAAAGACTGCGAGTTTGAGTCGTTTATAATGTGCGTTTGAAAAAGCAACACGAGTCAAACATCTTCACAAACCAGTAAAGCGCTCATAAACCTGCTCAGCAAAAGACAACGTTTAATAACGTGCTTTACCTCACTTCATATCCAGTCGAGTGTGTGTGAGCTGATGTGGCTTAAGAGTGAGGCAGAGGATGCGTTATTTTATAGTATTCTATGTCAATCAGCACTGCATTATAATACACCTTTATTATTATGAAAATACCCTTGACGGCTTGAAGAACTCAAATACACCACATTTTGCTGCAGTCGTGTTTAATGTCGTCATGTTTAATCAAAGCGTCTCTATCTTCTGTTTACAGAACGTCATTACTTCTCTGAGGCCAATGTGGTGTTTTCTAATGTTTTTAGTCATAGGCTGTCTGCATATTAATAGGTAACCCAGCAGTTTTTTTTTTTGTAAAATAAGTTTTCTATAAAATATTACAAAAATAATAATAATTAGTATTAGTATTATATTGTTATATTTATTCTGACATACTCTTTTTATTTCTAATTATGAAAATGTTATTGTAATGGTAATACATCTTATTTTTTAAAATATTTTGGCAGTAATAATAATCATAATAATTATTATTAGTCACATTAATATAAAAACACAAAATGTTATATACACACACTTTACATTTGTAAAAAAAAATTATAATAACAATAATCACATTTTAAATCGCAATCGCAATTTTACTCAGAATAATCGCAATTATATATTTTCCCCAAATCGTGCAGCCCTAATTATTATCCACCACTATCCATTGCCACTTACACTAAATTAATGCACAATCATTCGTGCATTTTGGTGATTTGCTAGTTATTTTTTGTTTTCAGGTTCTTGTTCTTCGGGCAAGTAAAATTCTTTTTCACTTGTCCCTTCAAAAAAATCCACTTGTCCCGGACAAGCGTTAATGTCGAGCCCTGAATTTAAATGTTTGGGGGCAGCAAGATTTGTTATTGTTTTTTAACTAAGTCTCTTATGCTTACCAAGGCTGCATTTATTTGATTTTGAAATATGTTTACCATTTAAAATTAATTATTTTAGTATATTTTAAAATGTAATTCATTTCTGTGATGGCAAGGCTAAATTTTAGCGTCATTACTCCAGTATTTTAGCCTGGATGCCAGCTGAACTTAGCCCCGCCCACAAAATGTTTAGGTCGGGTAGTTTGGTCTGGCCTTGCTCCATAGAGGAGTAATTAGGCTTGTTCGACTTCACCCAGCGATGCGCAGACCGATCGGCGGCTGACTTAAAGCAGTGCATGGCTGTTAGAAATTTTGTCCGACTTGAGACAGCGCCGACGGCACGTGACTGTGACGTATGTCAACAAAGTACCGCGAAAGCGATTCGAGAGCAGCCGGCTGATGCAGCCGCTGCAGATTCTCAAGGGTGGCTTCAGGAGGATGCAAGAGCTCTGATGACGACACAGCTGATCCAAGATAAGCCGGATTCACCGCATGACAGCGATCACATGCGTTTCGTGTTTATTCTAAAACCTTATGTTACGCTAATGCTCACAAATCCTTTACTTATAACAGTAAAACCTCTTTTCATGTAGTCGCAATGTTATATTGTCATGTTTATCAAACTAAAACTGATAAAAACCGTTGACTTCATTGATAGTGTAGGTTTATATATTGAACTTTAGTCCTGTCCAAATAGACACTTTATTAAGCAGTACATAAAGTGTTGCATGAAAATGTCATTTGAAACATCTGTGTATTTGAGAAATATTGCATTTATTTAACTTCAGCTGTGATAAAGTTTGCAAACGCAGTGCAAGCATCACCACGGGAAGCAGAAAGTGTCCGACTTCACGTCTCCGATTGCAGCTCCTCCCCGCCTGCACGCGTCTACTCTCGCCGATCGCATGCATGCAGCCGCAGCCGATGTCGAACACACCTATTATCCCCGAACAGAAACTGTTCGGACCAATGAAATCATCAGGGCGGGCTTTAGACGATGACGGACAGATGATCAACAATAACGTAATCATCACGTCATCAAAGGGGCTTGGATTATATTTGTTCGAATCCTAAACGGAGAGCTTGCTTGTATTAGCATTCACCTTCACAATTTCTCTCAGAAATGATGATCATGTTGGGTATCATTAAATTGTTACTTAATTATTACTTATCATTTAATCATACTCTGTATCATTAAATTATTTTATTGTTTTACAACACCGGCAAAGATTGTGTATTCCAGCATGATTTCAGCACGCGTGCAGACAGGGTTGCCAAGTTTTTACAACAAAACACGCCAACTACTAACGTTAGCCCTAAACAATAGATTTTCAGGGGGTTCTCCGGGGGAAAAATGGCATTTGGGGGGTAAAATGTGTGTTATTTTGGCAAGGTTGCCTGCTAAAATTCGCACTCATGGGTCTATATATCACATAATAGTCGCTTCAACCCGCAGACAAAAACGCGGACTTGGCAACACAGTGCAGTTGAACTATGTTGACATTTGACAACTAACGTAATGCGTCTATTCGTTGCTCTGATTGGTTGTAGGTCTATCCAATTGATGTCTTTCCTGGTTCGGTTGAAACACGCCCCATAATCACAGCCCAATGGAGCAGTTTCAGACCAAGCGGCAACCTCCCGCGATCTCTCTTGAAGCCAATACGGAAGTAATGTAAACTGCAAATCCTCAACTGGCCACTAGGGACAGGCTCCAGAAGGGAGCAGAATCTCATTAACCCCAATGTTAAAATTCTCAACTTTACAGCAGAAAAAAAACATGTTTACAGCCTGGTACAAATTGTGTGTTAGCCTATAAGGCTAATTTTGATCTTCATGACAACTGTGAGGGGGGTGAATTTTTTTATAACTCATTCGTTTACGTTCTATAACGCCTTAAAGTTCTGCATAATTAAGGGCATGGTTACAGGTGGATAGCCATTTATCTGCTGTCTATAGTCATTGCGTCACCTAAGCTCTGCCCACATCCCGCCTTTTTGCCCATTTTCTGTTATCCAGGAGTGACAAGCGATGATTCGCTCGCAAGATGCCAACGCCCAGCTCGCCCCTACTTTAAGCTTCAGAACGGCTTATCGGAATCCTATGGGTGATGTCACGGTCACTACGTCCATATTTGGAACAGAAGCTTATTAAATATGCAAATCTTATCCAATCCTAGCCGTGGGCATTTACTTCCAAGTCTCCAGTGTGGCACGCCCATCAAAACCGAGTGCTTCTTGAGAGAGCCTCAAAACCAGTTTAGAAAATAGCCTATTACTTATTAGTTATGATGTTTTTTTAATGTAAAAACCACACACACATCATTAGACCTCAGACAATTATATATATAAAAAATAATAATTTAAACTGTTCGTGACATCTTTTAAAGAAGTCTTAGAAATCATTCGAATATGATGATTTGGTGTTCAAGTAACATTTTAGTGTTATCAGTATTTTTAAAAAAAAGTAGCATTAAAGGTTCAGTTCTTTGCGTGTTTTTTATAGCTTTGATTATGTTTACAGTGTGCAATATAACATGAGTTCATGTTTTGCGTGTAAAAAAACAGTATTTTTCACACAATTTACTTATCTGTACAGCGCTGTTTCCTCTGTCCTAAAAACGGCCTGATGATTTCCTTGTTCTATGAAGTCCCTCCTTAAGAAACACATAACGAGTTCTGATTGGGCCAGCGCTTCCCGTGTTGTGATTGGATCAGCTTAGCGCACTTTGCCCGGAAAGGTCCCTCCTCTTACCATAACGGGGAGATGCAAGCGCTGAATGCGCGCTCTTCTCCACGTGGGAGAGCAACAACACCACGCCCCCTATTTTGCATGTACTTGTGGGCTGAGGGTTAGTCAACAAACGGTTCTAGTGACGTCATTCCTGCAGGAAGTGCAAGGGTGTAGTCACAAGGGGGTAATCTAGCACTCGGAAAGCGTTCCACCCATTGCTAACCAAGCCATCACCTGCTGTTAGCATCCCATTGACTCCCATTCATTTTTGAGTCACTTTGACAGTGAATAACTTTACATCTGAGGCGTTTAAAGACTCCATTTGTCCATTGTTTATTTCTAAAGAAACACGACAATGCATAAAAGGCCCCATTACCTTGTATCTTACACTATCGCCCCGTAGAAGCTGTTTTTGTAAAAATAGGCTAACGATTGCATCATAACCAACGCGGCTCTGTCGCAAAGTTGAGAAATTACCGTATAGACAGGAGGAGACGCTCAGAAGCAATCTTTTACTGTCTATGAGGCAGTCGGGGGGACGTGGAGACAAAGTCTGATAAAGTCAAGGGGGAAGAATGGAGAGAAGCCGATAGTGAGCCAAAAGCAACGGGAGAAAATATTTAAACAACGTGATTCAGATTTCACTTTCCAAAACTACTAGAAGACCTACAGCTGTCAGACAGTTTGCTTACGTCACATCTTCTACGTCAAGCTCAGTCTGAGCCTGCGCAGTTCGCTCAGCCATCAGGAAGTGAGTGCCTCTGATTGGCCTCATTTTCCACCGTTGAAGTCAATGGGAACGCTCTGTCCAATTCTTTTACTGTCTATGAGTAGTCCAAACCGGCCGTTCGCTGTATGCTTTGAAAGGGAGCTTCTTGTTAAATAAAATATCTCGCTTGGCATTGAACTTTGAGCTTTATAATTTTACAGTATTTATGCTCCAACAGCAACATTTCACACTAACTAAAGTTTGAAAGATGTAATTGCAAAGAACAGGACCTTTAAATCATGTTTTTGAGGAAACAGAAGAAAAAAACAGGATTTATTTAGGTAGATATCTTTTGTAATATTATAAAGGTCTTTATTGTTTATTTATTGTCTTTTTATCAATTGAATAAATAAAAAGGAAATTCTCAAAACAAAAAAAATCAGTCTCTAGAATGACAGTAGCCGATATGTGTGTGAGCTACTTCTCCAACAAAAAATCTGTAAATACACAACAAAAACAGTTGTGCAACACACTGAAATGGCATTTTGGCATTTTCTAACATTTATATAAATGTTCAGATCAACAGGATTGGAGACATCACAGCTGTGTTTATTTCAGAAATGAAATGGCATCGCTCCGAACTACAGCACTGAAAAAGCATTTCAGCCCCAGAGAGCTGACACATTAAGCCCTTAGGCAAGGCCTCTGGACTGATATGGTAAGCGGAGAAATGCGAATTAGAAATTAAGGCTTTTGAACAGTGAACACAGTCACATCTGATTTATATAAGAGGTAAATTGTCCATGCTAGAGGTCTCCTTATGAATTCCTTTTTGTGTGTGTTAATGTGGATCTCAGGTGTTTATCCTCTAGTCTAGTGTTCAAATGCAGCAGTTCCTGTTTTTAACAGACATTTCCATCGTTCGCACAATGCCAAGCCATCCATTAAATGCTAAGTCACCCAGTAGGGTCATACCTCTTGGCCACTTGAAAAGAAAGTTGTTTACGCTTGATGAGTGTTACATTTATGTTTATGCACATTTTGAGAATTGAAAGCGTTTGCGGATACTGTGGCATTTATGAAGGTCACAAGTGTGGGCAAAAAAACACAAACAAACTTTGAAACATGCCAGTACACAAAAGAGAAGCAAAATTCAGTAGGACTTTGATGTGTCCTTATAAAGATGCTACAGTATTCCATTAGTCAGAATAATTGGTTCATTATAATTTTAATGAATATAACAAAAAGAGCATATTATTAGGGGAGTCATTACTGGAAGATAATTGCAGGCTTACGGATCCAGCCACTACAGCCATTTTCTTTAGATTTCTACAGTTCAAAAGTTTAGGTTCAGCATATGTTTTTTAAAGAAATAATATAAAAAAATGTTCCCATTAAGGATGCATTAAATTGATTGAAAATAACAAACACTTTTACATTGTTACAAAACAAATCTATTTCAAATAAATGTAATTTTGAACTTTATGTTCATGAATCCTGAAAAAATAGGCTGTCATAGTTTCCACAAAGATGTTAAAGATACACATATGTACCTTTTCTAGAGGATAAAAAAAAAAAAAAAAAACTGCATGAATTTTTGCGGAATAACATTATGGTTGTGCTTTGGTTCTGCATGACCATGCGGATAAATAATAATAATACATTTTATTTGTATTGCACTTTATATTTGTAACAAATCTCAAAGTGCTACAGTTAAGATCATTTAAAAAAATGGGAAAATATAAATAGATTTAATAGCTAAAAGACATAAGCTCTCCCAAAAATAATGTTTCAAGAGCTTGAGGTGTCCTCAGATGGTCGGGTAGGGCATTCTAAATCTGAGGAGCAGCAGAACAGATAGCCCGATCACCCATAGTGCTGAGCTTAGTCTTGGGAAGATGAAGGAGGTTTGAATTTGTTGAACGAAGTGATTGAGCTGTAGTTGAAGGTGTGAGTAGTTCTTTCAGATAGGAGGGGGCATTTCCATAGATGCATTGGTGGGTTAGAAGAGAGATCTTATATTCAATCCTGGTGGAAACAAGCCAGTGAAGGGAATGGAGAATGGGTGTGGCGTGATCGAATTTGTGAATGTGATTGAAATATATATCATCATCCTACTGCTCATAAAACATTCACATTTATGGATATGACAAGACACGCAAGAGTGATATATGGACTTTCCCGCGAAAATAATATTACACGCTTACCATAGTGAATCAGAGTAAGACAAAAACACGTTTTTGAAGGAATGATAATGTATCTACTCATTATTTGATTTTTTTTGGTTAATTTTGAACAATAAAAATACATAGTGTACTTAACTGCTTGCATTTTTTCTTGATCACCAAATGATCATCTTAGCTTCTCGTGTGATGCTTTTCCCACGATAAAGCCTATTTCTACTTTTAGAGTGTGTTCATTTTGAAACAATCAGATCTCTACTACCACCATGCCAAAACAAGGTGGTGCGAAATAATAACCAGTAAAAATGTCTTGATTTTAGTAATTTTGTCGCACCAGAAAATAATCTCAAACTACATATGAGGGAGAAAAAGAACAGAGCAACATATTGTAGAACTGGTAAATCGTTTATTCCTTATTAATTGAAGGTTTACCATTTTCTTAATTTTATAGAAAACGGAGAAAAAAAATTGCCTTTTACAAACATTTACAAATAAATGACAAGTGGCTGTACAATTAGGAACTGAAGGAGAAAGACAAAAAGAAAGGAGGGAGATTTGATTCACCACTATCAACTTTTAGTTGAGAAGTAAAAATGTCCAGTTTTAAGATGACTGCCATGCAAACTTTGTGCTTGATCAAAATTATCCCAAAATGCAAACTATCCCATCCTTTTCTCTTTCTTACCACAGGCACAAAGTTTACAAACATAATTAATAAATGTATTTAACAAATTAATTCTTTAAAAAAGCATCATTATTTTTGTCCATTTTTATTAGTGTCCATGTTTGCGTTATAGACAGTGCTGTCAGTGAAAGCTAAGGCAGATTGTTAGCACATGTACAGGCCAGGAAAGGGATTGGGGTGAAACATCAAAAGGTCGAAAGTGAAGTGCTATTTGATGCGCAGCAATTCGAGCTGATCCTGGTACTCTGTGAAGAGTCTCTGGAACCGCAAATTCTGACCAATCACGGGCAGCACCTCTGTCAGCAGATCCCTTTTTCTTAGACCCTGAAATAGACAGAAGATAGTTAGGTTAGTAAAGGTTTATTAACTCTATAAACATGCTTGAATGTTAAAAAAACATTGTTTTCCCCATATTTTACATTGTTGCTGCACCTCTCTACCTAGTCTGTTAGTAACGCTCTGTTATTTTCCGGTCTCTATGAAGCCCATCCTTCTGAAAAGCACAATGTGCTCTGATTGGTCAGCTGGACCAGTGTGTTGTGATTGGTCAACTGCGTTTCGGAAATGTTACGCTCATTACCATAAACACTACTAATGCAGTTCAACTAGGCCTTGTCCCTTTTTTGTATATACCTTGGTCGTGAATTATTGAAATGAGGAATATTGTGAAATCTGTACGTTCCCAGAAGAAAATTTAAGCTTATAATCGAACGGTTACAGAGTTCAGAAACAATGCTTACTGATATAGAGAATAAATTCCTGTGGACTTCCTTCTAAATGCTCAAACAGCAACATTATACACTAAAGGAAAAAAAAAAACGCATAATAGGTCCTCTTTAAGTACAAAAAATATACCATACCAGGACTGTTGGCTCCCAGGAGCTGCTACTGGATTTGTGAACCGGTCCTAGTAAATCCTGACATAGTTCCCTTAACCTCTGCTCATAACCTGCAAAGAAACAGTTATTTCTCAATCCCAAAGACAGAAAGTGAGCAGCATTTAAATTTATAATGGACCCTCTTGTATCTCCCATTTTTACCAGCTGACCACTTTTTCACTCACCCTCGTTTACGAGGAAACGGGCGTAGATGAGAAGCCAGTGCCTGTACTCGCTTGCTGAGAGGAGGATAAGGGCAGAGGAGAGCTGGTTCTCCAAGAAGGCCAGAGTTATTCCCTGCTGGAAGTGGTGAGGAGTCGATGACAAGCGAGAAGCCAACCGCCCCGCACTGAGAGAGACAAAAGTGAGACGGTTACTCTACAAGGCTAATTGTCATCCAATCAGAAAGAAGCATGAGCAGAGAAAAACGATCACGATTACCTCAGATTACGGCCCTGTGTGAGGGCTAGTGGCCCCATGGAGCCCAGAGCATCCTGAGAGGACAAGCAATTGCGGAAGTCTGCACACTGTACCAGAGAGTCCTGCTTATCTGCTATCAAATTCCTGTTGGATATGAAGAGAAAAGACACACAATATCAGAGACAGAACAATCATAGTGGCCCCAAAAATATTTAGACAGTAGTCCACAACACAATTGACATATGACCAACAGTCTGGTTGTTACATGTTAGTTAAACTTAACTTAAAGGGTTAGTTCACCCAAAAATTAAAATGATTTAATTAATTACTCACCCTAATGTCGTTGGACACCCGTAACACCTTTGTTTATCTTCGGAACACAAATGAAGATATTTTTGTTGAAAGTTGATGGCTGAGAAAGGCTTTAGATAGGCCACCATTGGCATTAGTACATTCCCACTCACAAGACCCATAAAAGGCACTAAAAACGTTGTTACAAAGTCAATCTCACTACAGTGGCTGTACAATAATTTTACGAAGTGACGAGAATAGTTTTTGTGCGCAAAAAAAAATCAAAATAAGGACTTTATCCGCCATGTTATTGTCTTCCGTGTAGGTCTCGAACGTGAACTCACACGATAGTAGCGTTTTTTCTCTCTTCTGGGTCATGTGTCCGAACGGCGGATCTGCGTCATATTCTCACACATGCGTCGAATTCACGTCAATAACTTGGTGGATAAAGTCGTTATTTTGGTTTGTGCGCACTAACTATTTCCATCGCATTGTAAAATTATTGTACAGCCACTAGTGAGATGGACTTTGTATCAATGTGTTTAGTGCCTTTATGGGTCTTGTGAGTGGGAATGTACTGAATGCCAATGGAGGCCTTTCTGAAGCCTTTATCAGCCAACAGCTTTCAAGAAAATATCTTCATTTGTGTTCCGAAGATGAACGAAGGTCTTACAGATGGTGTCCAACAACATGAGGGTGTGTAATTAATTAAATAATTGTCATTTTTGGGTGAACTTACCCTTTAATACATGGTTTGTGTATCACTCACCAGGTCTCCAACGATGAGTTGAAGCAGTACGTTTTTCCATTTGAGAGCACCACCACAGCTACACCTTGCTGAGTCAAAAGAGACTGACTTACTGTGGCGTCTGTGCCTGGAGGGGGAGAGAGAAAGAGAGAGAGAGAGGTATATTTCAATTGATTTAAAGGGGAGGTGAAATGCTGTTTCATGCATACTGAGCTTTTTACACTGTTAAAGACTTGGATTCCCGTCCTAAACATAGACAAAGTTTCAAAAACTAATGTTGGACGTTCGATTGAGTATTTCTGTGTTAAAAATACTCCTTCCGGTTTCTCACAAGTTTCGGAGAGTTTTTTTCGAGTATGGGTCTACTTGACGTTAATAGATCGGAAGGTCCTTGTATGGGCCGTACGGGCTCTTCTACCGGTAGGGTGCGCACGTGTGTGACTATAGCGAGTCGCGAGAGAGGAAATGTACGCCCATAAACACTCTCTCAGGTGCAGATCCAGTCGATCCAGGCGCCGCGCTCCACTTTATTCCTATGGGTGACTTCAACGCTTCAGCGCAGCATTCCGGGAAGGCAGCGCTTCATTTGACCTGATGTGAACGCAGAAATGACGGGAAGCTTCACATAATCGCTTCAGTCGCGTCGCAAAAGTGGGTTTCACCCCCCCAATGCTTGGATAAAATACGACGCTTTGGTGCTCAAGAAACATTTGCTTAATTTTTGTGGAAAGTCCGATCAGAATTTGATGAATGGAACAGCATTCATTTGAAATTGAAATCTTTATCAATGGAATGCAATGCAACATTTTTATAAATGAAAGGTCTTCGCTGTAATTTTTGATCAATTTAACGTGGTCTTACTGAATAAAAGTATTAGATTCTGTACAACTAAATGTTTTGATCAGTAGTATATTTTGATGTTCTAAATACAATTTTACAGAAATTATCTAAAATATGGTAAAATGCAGCTATAGAACATGAGTTGGAATAAAAAACACTTTGGGTGGGGCTTTTAATAAAAGGGTTAATTGACAAAGGGTCAATTCATAAGTTCCACATAGAGAGATTAAAAGGAGAAAGAACTCAACTTATTCAAGAAAGAAAACAAAAATCACACCTGATAAGATTGGATTCAGAGATTCATTTTTGACCAAAGCTGTCTGTTTCTGAACATCCCTGCAGAAAAAAAAGACAATACCAGCCATTTAACATCATGTGTATATCTTTCAGATTTTAGTTAAAGGGATAGTTTACCCAAAAATGAAAATGGTTCCAAACCTGTATGACTTTCTTCTGCTGAACACAAAAGAAGATATTTTGAAGATTATGGCTAACCAAACAAACTGTTGAACCCCACTGATGTCCATAGTAGGAAAAAAAGAGTTAATGGGGACCATCAAATGTTTGGTTAACTATGATCTTTAAAAAAAATCTTCTTTTGTGTTTAGCAGAAGAAATAAATCTATAAAGGTTCGGAACAACTTAAGTAAATGACGACAATTTATATTTTTGGGTAAACTATCCTTTCAATCACTGACCTTTTAAAAAAATAAGTCACAAATCAACCTAACTGTGGTTATAAATACAGCCATGTTTTAACAAAAAAATGACTTGACTTTTCTATTGAGAAACAGAGACGAAGGGTCAGTACCAGACAGACAGGGTGGCTGATGCCGTCAGCGCCATGACGAAGTGGCCTGAGCAATGAAGTGCTGACATGGGGGCGGGCAGCATGATGGATGGAATCAGTCTCCGTCCACAAGCAGTGAAGACAGAAAGTGTGCGGTCCTCGCATGCTACAGCAACAACATCGCTATGAAAAGGGAAAGAGAAGGTAGTTTTATTTGAAATGTCAAAATCAGTGTGCTTTAATGCATGCTACATAGAGACAGAGCACATTTAGGTGTTTTGGGGGGGGTGTTGCAATCCAGCTGTCTCCATTGACTATGTATTGAGTGAATCGGCCCCCTTGTCATTTCTGACTTATAATAAAAAACAGAACAATGCCTAAAAGCTGCTATGTGACGATGTAAAGCAAAGTCAATGGAGACGGTTTGATTGTTTTCCCCCCAGGTAGGCGTGGTTTTCAGATTAAGACACGTGTCACTCTGTGTCTGTGTCTGCTCACCTGCTCCCTGTGGCTATGATGATGCGACTGGGCAGCAGCGTGTCCCACTCTCTGCCCTCTCTGCTCCATTTGAGCTGACTGAGACGAGCTCCAGACACCACAGAGACCTCATTCTCCACCTCCAGATATGTGATGGAGTCTGTGCCCACCTAAACATGCAGGTTACATTTTTGTTTTAAAATCAAAATTAATTTGGTGTGGGTTTAAGTCCATTAAATTTTGCTTTTATTATTAGCTGATTTGATTTGAACTATTTTCCTTGAAGGCAATTCTTTATGTAGACAGTTGTATACGTATACATAGAGCAACACAACAAATACCAAATAAACACACATTTTATCGTTTAAAAACACAATTGCAGCACCTATAAAGGAATTCTTATTTTTATTTCTTAAAAGGTCCAACATGTAATATTTATTGACAGAAATGCAATATTATAAACATAACTATGTTTTTAGTGGTGTATAAAGGCCTTTCATAATGAACTGTCATGTTTTTATTACCTCAGAATGAGCCATTTCTCTCTAAATACACCTCGGGTCCCCTTACAGCGAAGTCACCAATTTACATCGCCTTGTTTCTACAGTAGCCCTACACGGACAAAATGCTCAACAGAGCATAAGCTACTCTCTGCGGTCTCAGATGAGGACATCTTTGTCCTTTGTCGGCCACCGTAGCTTCTCTGTGCTTCTAAATAGATTAGTGTTAATTTTGTCACCTATTTAATTCAGTCTTAGTCTTAGTTTTGTGCTAAATGCCATTGTTAGTTTTAGTCATATTTAGTCATTCACATATCTTTTTTAGTTAGTCAATTTTTAATCGACTAAAAGTAGTCATTCTATTCTAGTTTTAGTCAAAAGAAAACTTTACTAAGATACCTTGAGTTTTAGTCGACTAAAAGTCTCTTCATTTTAGTCTAGTTTTATGAATTTTAGTTAAAACCTTTTAGTCTTTTTTACATAAATTATTTCTGAGATTATTTCTAATGCTATTTCAGTCAAATAGTGTTTCACACATATCAAATATTGGTTAAATGTCATAATTACCAGACAAAACACTTGATTTTTGTTGAATGCAAAATGCAACTTTGTTAAATGTATCAATTTCGATCGGTATCAATTCATATATATTTATAGCCTACTGTACATTATAAGGGAAAATAAGTTTGCCTTTTTAAGCCCTCTTTTAAAGTTTTCTTGGATTAAATTATATTTGTTTGCATTCATTAATATTCACTTGTGTGTGCTTATATAAGTATAATAAAGTTAAAATATTAAGATGCAAGGTAGAGCCACAAAATGACTCTAAATTTGCATCTTTGCATTGGAATTCTCTATTTTCACCTTAATCACTACACTAATAGTAATATAAAAAATTAATATATTAGAAAAGAAAAAGACAAATATTTTAAGTACTTATTAATGGACCATAATTATTGCACAAAGTTTTTACTACAAAAACATCTTAAAATGTTCATTACTGTACTGTTTACCTGTGAAGCGGTTGTCTATTTAATGTATTGACAGCGCTGGCTTGTGTAGAACTATTGAGAGCGCCGTAATCACGTGACCGTGTGTGTGTGCAGGTCTTTTATCAACGGCGCATGTGACTCACTCATGCAAAATGCATGACAGTTGACAACTGTTTTCTTGCTCCATATAGTTTTGTGTTGCAGCCACAGGATGGCAGCAACAGAAGAGATGAGACCTGAACTTGAGCAACTGGCCGAACTCATTCTGAATATTTTGAAGGCATAACAGCTCTGGTCTTGTGATGAAAAAGTAGAGACGATTGTAGATGAAAATGAAAAGAGATTTTATCTTAATTTTTATTTTATGCAAAACATTTTAGTCTCGTCCCTTTTCATCAACAATAATGCATGTTAATTTAGTCGTAGTCAGCGTTTTTGGACATTGGTGCAGTGTCGTCATCGTCTCGTCTTAGTCATGGAAAAAAAGGTTGTTGACGAACATATTTAGTCTTGTCTGACGAAATTAACACTAAAATGGATGGGTAAGAGGTGGGCAGTTGCAATTCGCAACCTCACCACTAGATGCCGCTAAAATTTACATGGTGCACCTTTAAGGAATCCTCTAAAAGTTATTTTTAATTTCATTAGCACTCTTTCAGACAGTACTTAAGCTTTCTGTTTACACAATATAATCTACCGAGAGCATTAATTGTGAACACCGGACTGATATCTTGGATGCGTGATTGTGCCATACCTGAGTGCTGAATGATTTCTGTATGGATGGGGTGGGAAGTTTTAACACCACTGCAGGTGTTGCTAATCGAGATGGCTCCTTCTCCACTGAGGCCAGAGTCTACAAGAGAAGAGACCAATTAGTAAATAGAGAAAACTAAATTAATACCTGATGCCCACACACACATAAGAGACACTCAGGTCTCTTCTCTATACTACAGAGATTATAGCAGTCATAGGTGACTAGTGTAGATTTGTTCTTATTTTATATATAATATGAACAAAACAAATAAACATATACATTTGTACACTACTGTACTGGTCAATAAGATTATACTTACTATATACTAGATACTTATTCAGCAAGGATTAATACTTTTGAACTTGATTTATTTGCATTGTTAATTTGTATGAGATAACTGCACCCTTTCGTGTTCTATTAAGTTATAATAGATAAATGTGTAGTTTTTTTTTTTTTTACATGATTCCCAATCATTTATATTAACGATTTCTAGTATTTGTACAGGCTTTACATTTTATTTCAATGTTGTAATTATCAATTAATTTATTTGACTTTTGAAGCAGATGTTACATGACATCATTAATATACTAAAAAACATATCTATCTACTACTGTTTCTTTAGGGTCAAAGTTATCTTTGACCCTTATCAGAGACCCTTTGACCCTTATCAGGATTATCAAGTTATCAGGGTTCTTAAAATCAGGTTATCTGCATCTCATGAACTGCATCAAGCCACTCCCATTATATCTATCACCGCCACTGATCTAAATAAATATTATTTTCCCATTTTTTTAAACATAATTTTAAATGATTATTGCCCCTAGTTCAGTAAGGAACTCTTTTAATAAAGTATCAGTGATTGGAACATATTTGAAGTATCAATGCCGCTTAAAAATATGCAATCTAATCCTGTTTACATGAAATAAGCCTGATCCTGAGCAGGTTTAAGTTTACGGACCTGTCCAAAATGAGCTTCGATGAACTAAACAATCCAAAATCATGCCAAATCTTTAACAATCAAATCCAGCTAACTGAGTTAGCGATGTACGAAGAACGGACCCCTGAATTAGTAGCTTTCAAAACATCTGTTTAACAAACATCTCTCAAAAGAAGAAATGTCACCTGTGGAATGGGCTGTGACATGGGCACCATAATTTTGGCATCTTTCCTTGGCCTTCCCTTCTTCCTCTTCTCTACCACCTCTCCTCCCTCCATCTCTCCCTTCCTCTTGGCCATAGAGAGTGATTTCACCATGTTTTTGTCCTCGCTGTCGCTGCTTGTTTCATCTTTTACTTTCGGCTCCTTCACAGAGCTGCTGTCTTTAACCCTAAGACCACAAAACAGCTTCAGTTTTTAGGTTCAATTTAAAAGAACACACCAGCTATCATGGCGACATTATTACCTGTCAAGTGGGGTGATGCCGATAGTGAGTGGTACGCTAGTGACCCCTGGTGTGGCTTTTGACCTTTCAGTGAATCGTGAATCCAGAGCTTTCATGGGCTCGATTTTGGAGGCAGACGTCAACAGCAGATTCGATTTCATAGCGATTGAGTTCACAGGTGCAGCACCACTGAAAAAAAGACCAGTTACAATAAAATAAATTAGATTTATACAAAGTACAGGGCGAGAGAGAGGAGGAATTGGACGTGACCCCTACATTACATAGACTATACTTACCCGTCCTTGTTTTCTTCCGCAGTTTTGTTGGGAGAGGTGGTTGTGGGGTCGTGGGAGGGTCGCAGACCGAGTGAGTTGGCCGTGCTGGAATCTGAAGAGATCTGAGGGGTGAGCTGAGTAGATGCGGAAGACCCCGGCAAGATCGGCGTGCTGTTAAACAATGCTGGTGAGAAGTCCCTGGGTAAAAGAGAGATTCAGTCACCGAACGCATGCAGTGGTATAGGTGAGTGGTAATTTTAGAAGTGTTGTTGTGCGTGTTCGTTACCCTGTGTCGAGCTGTGCGATGCAGAGAGGTGTGATTCTTCTTCTCCCATCTGCGGTTCTGGTCTCCACCTGCTTTTTTAAGAGGTTCTGCCCAAAACAAACAGACAAAGTTTGTTTGATAAAGCAGACAAAGTATAATATACAATCCTGTCACTTTAAAGCTACACTGTGTGATATTTTCCCCCATCTAGCGGTGAAAAGGTATATGACCATCCAGTGAATAATAGTTTCTGTTCCTCTCAATTCTGACTTCGTTTTAAGTCCTACAGTAGCCGATTTAGTCCAAGATTAACATGGCAATCCCCCTTTTCACATTCGACACGGTGCCATCGAGTGTTAAAATGCGAAAGGCGAAGCTTGAATTTATGGGTATGTCCCTCTTTGGCTAATGTACTTAATGTACTAGATGGAGGGGCAACATGGCGACCAGCATTCGAACCCCTCACCCGTATGTATTTTCAATGGCATATTATAAACTTACGAGAATACTTTATTACGTGAAAGAAGTAAATATACATTAATGAGCACATTTTTGAAAGAACTAAGTGTTTTTAGCTAAGAATAAACTAAAAAAGTTACACAGTGTAGCTTTAACCATTTACTTGAAAGCTCATGTATAATAACTGAAGTCCTGCAAACATGTTCTCAGGAGACAAAAGTGTAAACATTCAAGCTCTCTAAACCACTTATTATATGTATTAAGACTTGACAGTATGATTCTCCCATTTAAATTTTTACACCTACAGTTGCCCCAAAAAGTACTTGCCCACTTTTGGACACTTAAGCCACATAAAAAAATATATGAATTTTATATATTTAGATTCGATTTATTTAGATTTGAAGGCCACGTGTCCACAAAAGCGTTTTAGCCAGCTGAAAACGCCAAGCACTCTTCCGAAAATGGCTAGCTGCGGGTGCTTGACAGTACTTAGTACTGCATTTTTTCCCCAGTTAAAACACGTTGGCTTCAATGATATGGAATATCCATGGAAGTGTTACTAATATCGGATTTCACATATAGTTTGTTTCTTACTATGGCCCTTGTTAGGGATGAAGAGATGGCTGAACCACATATAAAAAGAGAGAACAGTGGGTCTATGTGGTTTTGTGCCATCCCTCCTCCACTATGATTGGACAGCTGGGTAATAAGTGACAGTGATGAGCGCTGCATTTTTTTTTTTTTAAGAAAAAAAAAAAAGCAAGCGTGTGCAATGGACGCTCAATACCTCGTCACGCCGCTGGCATATTTGAATAGGTGGCACTACCATTGAAAACAATTGAAAAAATATGCTGGCCTTAGGAAAAACACACTATCTTTGGGGGACAAAGCCTAAATATCAAACAGTGGCATCTGCAGAGAAATTATGCTAGATTTTGGATTTTAAAAATCAGAGAGCAGAAACCTACACTTTAGCCATTGCTGTAGTTGGAAAAATGAGTTACCAGATTATTTACCAACATATTCTTTTAGTATATTAACTTTTTTATTCATTTGTTGTGTGTATTAGTGAATATTCTTTCTTCTGACCTTCCTGATATCCTCCAGGGACTCTCCATTGAGCACATTGGTGAGTTTGGGCGTCTGGTTCTCGGGACTGGTTCCCTGGGCTCCATTAGGGTTTGGGTTCCCCTGCCGTTCCTGCTGATACTTGAGCATTTCTGGGTTCTCAATGATTGTGCTAGCAAGCTGCGACTCCATCGTGATGGCCAGACTCTTTCCATAGATGTTCTGATGAATAGTATTCTACAGAAAGATATACAGAAATCTTACTTTACAGACTCAAGTCATTTACAACACCTTGCTAGTTTGTGTGCGTATGTGTGGACTGTTGAAGAGTAACTAAGTTATGTATGGAAGCTATTAAAATATTTACATTCTTCAGTAATTTTAAAAAAGTGTGGATTTTCCTATAACAAGATATGTTTTCCCCAACTAGGAGCGGTGTAGCACAGCAAAACCCTGCATTGCTGTTTTTGTCACACTGCATTGAGCGAGCCGAGGCAATTAGCAAAGACTCTCCTAGAATGTCTTGTGTATCTCTTTATGTAGATTTACTTAACTTAAGCAAATTTGTTCAATCAGGCTGTTTATTTCAACAAATGGTTCAAAACATGATTATGAATTAAATAAATAGTAAATAATGAATCAATTAACTAAATACGTGCTAGTCTCAGCCTCAGACGTTATGCCCACGGACTGCTGACTGAACGCCTGATGGGTATGTCACACAAAATCGGAAACACTTCAGGAGTTTCAGTCGTCATCTGATTGGTGGAATTCAACAGGATTTCCAGGATACGTTTATTTTGTGTTATCTAACAGTCCACCAGAAGCCTGTAGCATGAAGCCAGCTGAACAAACTCTGAGTATTAGAGTAGGTTTAGACTTAACAAATCCAGATAAATCCAACTTTGTTTAGATCAAGTTTAACTGTTTCTCAAAGCTTGGTATAACGTTTTCTGTCAACTTTGGTTTAATCCAGAGTTTGCGATCAGCTCAAGCGCGTGCACCTGAAAGTGTGACACGTGCGGGGAAACAGCCAATCACAGTGTCCGTTTGATTCACTACTCTTCTGAATATTGAGAGATCGTTTTGAAAAGAACCCTCTCATGGAAGAAGAAAACCATCACACTTATAAGGATCAACTAAAGCTGGATTTTCAAAAGTATGTGATGTATGTAATGTTTAACACAGAGGTCTGTTATTGTAAAAACATCAACGTTACATTTTCACACCCTTAAACAACGTAGAACAAAACACGTTGTGATTGGTTGCTTTACATGTCAGTCAGGTGGACTCTGGGCGGTCCTTGGCCAATGAAAGCAGCTGTGAGTCCAGACTGTTAGTCTGAAAGTCTGGCTATGCGAGACTAAATATGTGCAATATAAATATAACTTTTTTTCCTCCTCAATAATATAATTTAATTATGTAATTGAAAAGTTGTTGTTGCCTTAAAGGGTTACTTCAGCGATTAGCATATGGCTTTGTATCAGTAGAAACCCTGGAATATATTCAAATTATCTTATGAAATGAACGCGGTGGGAAAGTGATCCAGTAATCCTGTAGCGGTAGCTTTGGGAGTGGCCTCGAGAGGCAGTGAAGCAATGCATTCTGGGAATTGTTGTCTTTCATCCCCATGAGACAAAATTACATTTTCTGTTTTTTCTCAGTCTAGAAGGCACCAAATCCAAAAATAATTTCACATTTCTACTACATTAATGACCCAGTTTTATAGATTCATCTTCCCAGCGCTGAATTACCCCTTTAAAAACTGCAATGTTAGCTACTTTTATTAGTTAACTAGTGTGTGTGTTTTCTCCACCTTTTCCTCTTCATTCAAGGGATCTCCCAATTCATCCTGCGAGAAATCTAGGAAGGCCACAGTCCCATCCATGGAGCACACGAGGAGTCCCAGCCCATTGAGTGTCCTGAGAGATACAGTGTTTCAACACTCAGTCTCTTACAAGATCAGCAATTGTCAGGTTGATATACGTTTTTACCCCATATCAATGTCCAAAGCTTTACAAAGCTTGCAAAATAGAAAAGCGGTTTTCTTACCACGTAATATCCATTATAGATTTATCAAAGAGGTCATGGATGACAACCAGGGGACGCTTGAGTGAGGTGAGCTGAAAGAATAAGAGCAGGAAACCTGATTCAAGGTGTGTTCTCTTAACATTCAGAAATCCTATGCTTAAGCTGCAGGAAGATGACATTTTCTATCCTTAATGAAACCAAAATACTGTGTGAAAAAAGAAAAACAAAATGAATCACAATAATATATTATATGGAGCTTTGGACCAGTGAGGATTCACTGCAGGAGCCACTCCACAGTCCAGCGGGACAGACAAAATGTATTGTCATGGTTGCAGCTGGTTAGGACAAAAACTCATTAACATGGATGAGATGTGATGTATTGCTTTCTCATGTCATTTGTCTGTTTTATATTGAACATTAAACACTATTTGAGCATAGCATAACTAATTTTTTTTATACCATGTTATATCTGAATACTCGATTCTCCGGCATTTGGGGTAAAATGTGTGTTATTTTGGCAAGGTTAATATCCTAAATATCACATAATAGTCGCTTCAACAAGCGGACATAGAAAACAACCCGCGGAAAAAAATGCGGACTTGGCAACACAGTACAGTTGAGCTCTGTTGACATTTAACTAACGTAATGCGTCGCTTCATTGCTCTGATTGGTTGTAGGTCTATCCAATTGATGTCTTTCCTGGTTCAGTTAAAACACGCCCCATAATCACAGCCCAGTAGAGCTGTTTCAGACTCATATTCTGACTAGAATTGAGTATGACCACATCAGGCTACCCGATTGGTGTAAATGAATAAATTAATGTTATTTCATTATTTAAGATTCACTGGCCTGCTGACGTGCTTATGTTTTGGCAGCCTGTTTGGACATATCCTGGGACATTGGGCTTTGCGAGCCCTGGGAGTCTGATCTCGCAATGAACCAACAAATAAGGTATTCTCGAGCCTATGACAGCGTGATGGTATGCTCTGCTAGACACACGTACACATAATCAATACAATCTGTAACAATGCAATACTATAGCATAAAATAAGACATGTTTTACTCACATAAGTGTGCTGCACCATTTCTGGCGGATCCAAAAGCCACAGCATTTTGTTTTAATCTCAATATGTCTGAAAATCCAGTGACCACCTGTGTCTTGTTTACCAACAATTATCTTGCCACCTTTGGGGTGTTTATTGCTCTGTAATGCGGTAAGTTTAGCTCCACGAGTCAGTGGGCGAGGCTACAGAAGCAGCGTACACAGAGGCCGCATTTCACCCTTCTAATACGTCATTGATTTGAGAGCCTTTTCTTCTGGGCCTGGTGTCTATAAAAGCTTTTCTTTTAAAAAGGAAGTTTTCAGCTCTGAAACTTACAGGATATTCTTATATTACCATGACCTTTTATATATCAAAGGCTATGGGGAAAGTTGATTTCTCAGTTCATCACTCCTTTAAGTTTTCAGTGCTGGCAAATGATCATGGTATAAGCAGGATAATCCATGGCTAGATGTGCATTAAACAATTTCACGGCAAAGAACCACTAGTTGCAGGCCACAATCTTTTGAATAGTAGTGTATTCTACACTGAAATTTATTTGTAGGATTTTATTAGTTTCCCTTAATTTTGCACAAATGTAATATCCTCTGATATGTCCCATTATTGTACGAACAAGGAAACTAAAAAAATATTTGTAGTAGGGAAAAATTAAATTGATTTAGCATACAAAAAAAGCCCTCCACATAATCACAACAACTAAACAGAGAATGTGGCTAATGAAGGGTAAAATAAGGAGAGATAGTGAGAAGTTGCATACCCATACAGAGAGTGAGCGGTCCTTACTACCCACAGCACAGCAGCAGTATGGGCAGCTGGGTTTGGGCGTGCTGCCATTCTTCTGTTTTTTCTTAAAGATCTTAGGATTGAACTTCTGCAGGGATGGAGAGTAAATCAAAAACCATTCAATTAGAGATAAAAAATCAAATTATAGAGCTTAGTCAGCTTAGCTTCATGATTTTAATCATATACTGCAATAAAAAACACGATGAAGATTTAAATGCATGCTTTTCTGTGGAATATGAATGATTTGAGCCAAAACTAACCACCACAGTAACAGCTTTTCGATGACCCACGAAATCCATGTTGGTTTTCCAGCCATCACGTTCGATGATCTGAGCTGTGGGCCCAGAATTATTCATGGCGTGAGCTGAAACCAGGTACTGACCATCTGGAGACCAGCTCAGCCTCAGGACGTGTGTAGTGCCGCCACACTGAACCAAAGCAAGAGAGAAGGAAAAAATAGAGAATGCAGGGTCAAATAAAATCAAATAAGCAAAGCGAAAATAGGATAAACTAAAAAGTAAAAACAATCCCAAACTAGCTTTTCTAGCCAGCAGTTTGAAGTCTTACTTCACTAAACGGTTTAGTGATGTTTGTCTCCAGCTGCCAGTCCATGGTTCTCCAGACCTTCAGGCTATGGTCATCTGCCTGGGAGGCGATGTACTTTCCAACGGGGTCCCACGTCAGGCCTTTCACCAGCCCTGTGTGTCCCTTTAAAGTCATCACAATCTCTGTGGCATACACATACAAAAGCAAATTCAAAAATGCAGTCTTTGATGCTTTGAATCAGAACTGATTTTGATATAGTAGGAAAACCTCTATAAAATTAATTCCCTGACATATAACATTATTCAGGTACTTAAGCCACTCTTAAAGGGTTAGTTCACCTAAAAACTATTTCATCAATTACTCACCTTACCTATTAGACATTGAATCATCTTCGTAACACAAATTAAGATATTTTTCATGAATCTGAAAGACCTCTGTCCCTCCATTGAAAGTCTATTCCCCCAAAACTGACACTTCAGAACATTCATAAAGAGATTGTAAAATAAATCCATAAGAACTGAGCAGTTTAATCCAAGTCTTATGAAGAGACACAATCATTTTATGATGAACAGATATAATTTACGCTTTTATTCAATAAACACTGATAGCAACCATCCATAGAGCACTCAAATTTGGTAAACAGAAGTTTGCTTGACATGCGAGAACCAATGAATTTCCTTCTTGCATGTCACATCAGTAGGTTTGAGCTTCCGCAATAACCAATGAGGTTTGTTCCTGCAAGTCAAGCAAGTTGAGCTTCTTTTTACTATATTTTACTGCTCCATGTATCTAAATTAAATTTGTTCATCTCTTTTGAAGACTTAGATTAAACTGGTTGCTTCATATGGATTTATTTTACGAACGTTTTGAAGCATCAGTTTTGGATGAACAGACTTTCAGCAGAGGGACCGAAAACTTTTAAATTTCATTAAAAATATCTTAATTTGTGTTTTGAAGATGAATAAAAGTCTTATGGGTTTGTAATTGATGACAGATTTTTTTTTTAATTTTGAGGCAAAATAACCCTTAAATGTCATTATATTAGAAACATATCAAACCAAGCGGCATCTGCAAACAAATGATGCTAGACTTTTATCTAGGATCTAAATTCACTTTTCACCTGGAAATTTTCGAGCGTTCCATATAACAATGGTATTATCCACACTGCAGGACGCTAGCCAGACATCATGAGGTGACCAGGCAACATCCATTACATCTGAATCAGATTGAGAGAAAACACCACATGTGCTTCACACAATGCCAAACCTGAGGACAATATCCAGCAATCACATGGGCAGAGTTTTTCTACTCACCTCCTGTGTGGTTCCTCAGAATCATGACGCACCTCCACTGTTCCACATTAGCCAGTTTACTGCTGGATCCAAACACCGTGCTTGGACCTATGAAACTGTTTAACAAAAGAAATAGCGCAAAATGCCTCAAAGGTTTGTGCGTGGATGCATTTCTGGAATCTGTTTGTGTTTTATAAACAAAAGAAAGACTACAATCTGCGCACAAAAGCAGGGAAATAAACAGTGCATTTGTATTCTGTCTACTGGAATACATATAAAAAAATATATATTTTTAGAATCAACTTTCTTTTTTTACTTTCCTATTAAAATATATTACAAATATTCAACATTATATCATTTCAAAGCCTTTTTAAAAAGGTTTTAAAATGTTGGAACTAATCACAAAACTAAATGTTACAAATTATTTTAGTTTTCTTTAAAGATGCAGAAAGCGATTTCTGAAAAACGTTTTTGAAAGTGGATCGAACTGAGCAGGAGTAAGGGCTTGTCCACTCATGGGGGAGGAGAGTGAGCAAGTGTAGAAAGAGAGATGCCTGAGAGACATTACAAAAGAGAAACGGCCAGAGGAATATAACTAGAAAAAGAAGGGCTATGGCAAGAGCGAGATTTTCTGTTATTTTTGCGTGGTTCCTGCTCTATACACGAGTAACATTGGTTTTTGCAATGTTTCACAGAACCAAGATATGCTGTTGTTATAATGTAAGCTAAAGTAACAGGACAATTTTTTTGTGTCATTGTTTGTCTGGAGCCGGTGTGCTGCTGGCAACTAACAACCAACTGTTGCTTGTACTCTTCGGTAATGTACATTATTTTGTTTCGCTTCAGGTATGATAAAGAGACATCCACTCTGGCATTGCTTTTTTGTGCATTTTGAATGAAGGAAGGGATGTGTTTGTTTGGGATGATTTCAAATATCAAGTGTTTCTTAGAAATCACTTACTGCACCTTTAATTTTAATATAACTGCTATCAATGTGAAGTGTTTTAAAGTTGGAAAAAAATTCTGTTTTACTCACGCCGCTCTCTTCCACACCATGACCAGTTTGTCGTCTCCTCCTGACGCCAGGTATAAGCCATTATTTGACCAGCGCACACAATTCACACATGCTGAAATGCACAAAGTTACAAAAACATTTAATTAGATACTGAATATGCATCAGTCTCACACATTCTGTCTCACATTCTGTCAAAGCAGTTTAACGTTTAAAGACATTTAAGATAAAATATAATCAAAACAGTCTCTGCATTTTTCTTTTGAATGCAGAGAGCAAAATGTGGTCCTAAGAGAAGTACTAAGAGAACAACAACCCACAAATGTCCTTTATAAATTATAATTTTTAATATAGAGATAATCATGCAATACCCAAGTGATTGTCCATCTGACAAAGCAGTTTGGGAATATTCTCATTCTTCTCGTCCTCCTCTCGAAGAACCGGGGCCATATTCCAGATGACCACTTTTCCAGAGTCCTCACCTGTCAGTGTACACATAAAATATTAGTTCCTGATGACAAGCTACCAAATTAGTACTGAAATTTAACTAAAGAGTAATCTGAAAGCTATACTATAAAAGAATATCAGAAAAATATATGTAAGTCTGTAAGATGGTTTGATTTTTTCACCTTGGCCACCTGTAGCAAACTTGGTTCCATCTGGATGGATATCCACTGAGAATATCGGTTTACCTGAAAACAAAAACACTCTTATAACACCAATGCAGTTTGAAAATGCATGTCTAACATTGTCAATGGACAGGTTCAAATAGGTTAAAATGCAAATATAGCCCCATTAGCATACATGACCAGAATTATGACCAGATCATCTCTCAAATTACATAAATAAGTCTTAATTTTAACAGTGTAATAACAGCCATCAGCTCCAGCTTGATCGACTCATACTATAGGTCTGCCAGTGCCAGCCTGTCTGTCTTTTGCAACTTCAAAATGGGTGGTGTACACTGTTTGTGCACATCATATATCATGGGTGGCTTCTTTAAATCCAGTCAAGCTAAAAATAAATTAAAAAGGCGATTACTATGATTCATCGTATTGCTCTAAAATATGCAGAAAAGAACCCGAGTGGTAAACACGGCACCGCAGAACCGTCTCTACATAACAAAAGCGCAAGTTGAAGCCCCGGATTCTTGCACAAACACACACACACTCTCTCTCTCTGGCTGCTGCTCTCACCATTGTGATTGACCCAACTCGGCTTCAAGAGCTTCATCTTAACGCTGATCAATTATAAAAACGCCGTTTGCAATCCGCGATCTCCCTCTGCGCTTCCGAGGAGAACCGTTTCCAGCGTCCGCCCGCCCGTCCGGCCGTTTAAGTGCTGCGGCTCATCCGTTACTTTGTTGCTCAGTTAAACTCCATGTCTGTTTGTCTCTCTCTCTCTCACACACACACACATCAACTCTGAGCGTGAAGCTGCAGCAACTGAAGTCACGCCGGAAGTTCGCCGTCTTCTTCGAAGTTCCCTTGGAAACAAAGAATGGACGGGTTTGTTCCTTATTTACATTCATTCATTTCGCAGAAGCGTCATAAAATATGATTTACAAAGTAGTAAAAACACACAAAAAATGCGTCTAAATAAGCTAGTAATATCAGCAGTGTCACATTATATTAGTATAACCTGAGACAGGTCAATAACCATAAAGACTATTATACCATTTTTGGACATGTGGCTTAGCTTGGACATGGGGCTTTTTATTAGACCCCAATTATCCTATCTATCTATCTATCTATCTATCTATCTATCTATCTATCTATCTATCTATCTATCTATCTATCTATCTATCTATCTATCTATCTATCTATCTATCTATCTATCTATCTATCTATCTATCTATCTCTCACAATATTTAGTATATATACTAACTATTTAGCACATTTCATCCGAAATTGCTTAAAAATAAAACATTACTTTATGAAATGACCATATAGCTCATGATAAAGCGCAACAAAAAAAAAATATTTTTAAAACGACTTTACAGTTTACCACTGGGTGGCGAGCGCACTTCTTTTCATAACGGCTGTGAGTGGAGAAATAGAAATAGAAATACAAAGAATGCGGATGCAAATCCAGAAAATACAAAGTGGGCGGGGCTTTATGCGTCATATTGCGTGATTGGACCACATAGCGCCAGCTCGAGGACGTAATACGTTTAACACCAAACGATGCCATTCTAGCTAGTTTCTCTTTCACCAGTGCAGGCAGTAAAAAGCGAACCGCAGAAGAAGAAATCGGCTCAATTTGTTTACATCAGGAGGAGGTGACAGAACGGAGCATGTCCTGACAGTATGGCTCAAACTTTCAGTCTATGATTTGCTATGTCTTATAACGTCAACTGACAGGGAGCCATGGGCGCATTAGCTTGTCTTTCTGTGCTGTGCTCGTTGTGGCTTTGTCCGCTAGTTTCAAGCGAACAGGTAGCATTTGTAGAGGTGCTTCTGGAAGACCATCAGGATGTTTTTCAGGGTGAGGTGGTCAAGGGGAGTCTGGAGAACGAGCCCATGGAAAACCACAGCAAAAAGAAGCATGACCTCAAAGGAGACCTCATATTAGTAAGTTATCAGTGCTTGCAAACAGATACTTGAAATTGCAAGTTATATCTGAATGTGTGTTTCTTGTAATGGCTGTAAAATAGAACATGCATTAATATTTACTATATTTGCATTTAAACACTTATCGTATGCTGGGTCAGTACTATGATTAATTATATGACATAATATGACATTGACATAAATATTATATCAATGTGCATACATTGATGTATGATACAATGTACTGTATTTGCTGTGACAGCACATTGGTATGCTAAATATAATGATACATAAATAAAATAAACAGATAATATAACCAATATGGTGTAAGTATATACTTATGGCAAACTTTTTTTATGATTTTTTATGCATATATAATCAGAATTGCTGTCATTTTGTTAATTTTATGTTACATATTGTCAATAAAACATTAACTTTTTTGAATAAAGTAATAGGAAAAATATAGTAACTGCTTAAAATTATATACAATTTTCTAAATATAAAAAATTAAACCAAATTTAGAGACAATGAAAAACAAATGAAAGGACCATCTAATGATCATCTTTAGATTGATTTTTTAATTTTTTTTATTAAAGTGTAAAAGTTGATCATTTAAAAACTGATGATGAGTAAAGATGTGGGGCATTCCTGGTCCAATATCTTAAACATCAGTGACATGCTTCATTTTGTCTATGCAGATAAAAGATGAAGCTCTTGAAAGCAACAGTGAAAGCGGTGATGTGAAGGATCAGAACCCGTGGATTGGAGTGGTCCCTGTCCAGATGGAGGAAGGCACAGTTTCCAGCAACAGCAACCAGGAGTCCTTTGCTGCCTCTGTTGTCAATAAGGTATTTAATCAAAACGGTCATTGTGAAGACTGAAGTATGATGACAAAGTAGTACTGATCAAACTAACAGCTCTCTCCTTTATAGATGAAGCGTGCACTTGTTTTTGGTGCATCTGCTTTGATCATACTGGCTTTAAACCAGAATACTGTCAGAGAGGTGAGGGCATAGCTTTTCTTTTCCGAGCACTTTTATTTTATGGGATAATGGTTATTAGATAAGTATGAAAACTCTTTGTCTACAGATGGATCTCTCTCAGGTCCTCTCAAAGCCAATCATTGTCATTCAGACATCAGAAAATGTCACCAAGCTCATTGGAGCACTCCTCAGGTAATCTTCAGTCATTCAATAATCAGTATTCTTCTAAATAAACAATATACCGGATTTAGAAATGTCTTTTTTCAATCTTTTTATTCAATTAGGGGCCTTCATGCGACAGCCAAAATCACTTATAAGACTTTTCTACAGGACAGCCTGGTAAGATTTTACAGATCTTCTGTGCAGCATAGTTTCATGCTTGTTATGGTTCATTAGTGTAGCAGTGTGATATTTCTTTATGCGTTGTCAAAGGGGGCCACCTTGACCCTGTGGTCCAGCTGTGGCCGTTCAAGAGGAGGGTTATATGGGGAATGGCAGGGGGTCATCTGCACCGGAGAGACCAACTCTCAGGTCCAGGTATGAGCGAAAAGAAACAAGTGAAGTCTTTATGATGAGTCATTGAATCATTCTTTCAAACCAATTTCTTTTTTTTAATTCATTCAAATCAATTAAACATTTTTAAATAGACTGCAGCAATTAACATTTTGTCAAAACCTCTAGTAAATTACATGTTATTTTATTTAGTTCTATTAAGTGATCTCCATTTTAAACAAAAATTTAGGTTACACTTTATTTGTTCTTGTTAAGGCCCTTTCACACCGGACGCGTAACGGAAAAGTGAAACGAATAAGCAAATATTTCACATGCGAATATTTAGTGTAAAAACCATTCACATCAGCTGCCCACACGAATTTGTGACGTTTAAGAGCTCCAACATTCCAAAACATTTGCGGCGACAGCTGAAGTCAAGCTTTTCATTTTATTTAAAGGACCGAGAGGAAGGTTTTGGGTGCACCCAGTCTTAAAGAACAGAGTCTGAAGGGGAGTATGCTAATCTTGTACAGGAATTAAAACTTTATCATGGTCGCTTCTGCACTTACTTTCTAAAGTCTGTGGGACAATTTGAGGATCTCCTCCAGAGATGGCAGCGCATCTGACGAGACAAACCGCGCACTTCAGGGAATCAATCGATCAGAGCAGATGTTTCCAGTCGAGTCACATGTAAACATTTCAATGGCACAGACGTACTGATGGCAACACATTCACTTTCCATAATCGTGGACACAATGTATAGAAAAAAATCAACTATTTATAAAAGGTTATAAGTTATTGCTGTCTGTAGCACACAGTGGACAAACACAGCTGCAGCTGTACAGCTTACAGTTGTAATCTCATGAGAAATGCCATGCCTGGCAAAGGTTAAAGTTGATTGAATAGCTTGTGACATCAACTGGACATTTCGTCACCTTTGTTTCCTTTTATGTCATTGTTTGAAGCCGTTTTTGTCGCCACTAGAGTAAAAAAAAAATCAACATCGAAACAAAAAAAATAAATGTCGTTTACACAAACAGCTGATCGAAAAATAAAACCATTGTGCAAATTATTCGCACGTCAAAATCCCGTGTGAAAAGGGCCTTTACAGTGTCATTATACATTTGAAGGGTTAGTTCACCCAAAAATGAAATTGATGTCATTAATGACTCACCCTAATGTCGTTCCACAACAGTAAGACCTCCGTTCATCTTCAGAACACAGTTTAAGATATTTATATTTAGTCCGACAGTGTATGTAAGTGTGTGCACACTATACTGTCCCTGTCCAGAAGGGAATAAAAACATCATCAAAGTAGTCCATATGTGACATCAGTTAGTTAATTAGAATCTCTTAAAGCATCGAAAATACATTTTGGTCCAAAAACCACAAAAACTACGATCTCTTCTACGTTTTTTTTCAAACCTCAAATAAAGATTCAAACAGTAATGAATCAGCGGATTGATTCATGATTTTGATTTCGCCAATATCACGAGATTTCTGCAGTTTGGCAGTTTGACACACGGAACCTCTTTATTTGAGGTTTGAAAACAAACGCGGAAGAGAAGACAATGCTGAATAAAGTCAGTGTTTTTGTTATTCTTGGACCAAAATGTATTTTTGATGCTTCAAGAGATTCTAATGAACTAACTGATGTCACATATGGACTACTTTGATGATGTTTTTATTCTCTTTCTGGACATGGACAGTATAGTGTGCATACACTTAGATACGCTGTCGACTAAATATAAAATATCTTAAACTGTGTTCTGAAGACGAACGGCGGTCTTACGGGTGTGGAACGACATTAGGGTGAGGAGTTAATGACATACATTTCATTTTTGGGTGAACTAACCCTTTAAGTACTGAGTAATATTAATTAACTACATGTACTTACTATAGGTTTAGGATTAGGGTTAGTTTTATGTAATAATGCATAATTTATAGTAGTTACTATAGAAACTACAGGACTTGACATGGACACCGTAGAATAAATTGTTGCCAAGTTGTGATTTTCAGTTTATCCAGAATCGTGCAGCTCTACTTACAGCTCAAATTTTTTCAACATTGTTATGTATGTAATTATTTTTTTTGTTTCTTAATCACTTTATTGGTCAGCAAGGAGCATTATTTTATCTTTCTTTTTTATCCATCTGCCCAGAAATATCTCCAGCAGCTCTGGAACACTGTCGTTCTGGTGGCCCTTGTCCTCTCCACAGGGGTCATAGTTCAAGCACGCTGGCAGTATCAGGACAACCAGTTTAATGATGATTTAGAGGTGAATACTG
Organism: Pseudorasbora parva; assembly: GCF_024679245.1. Taxonomy (NCBI): domain Eukaryota; kingdom Metazoa; phylum Chordata; class Actinopteri; order Cypriniformes; family Gobionidae; genus Pseudorasbora; species Pseudorasbora parva. Next base: position 49,945,393 of record NC_090174.1, read on the forward strand.
TTTTTATTACAGTTAATCTGGGAACACATTACGTAACTGTCAGCCCAATTATGAATGCAATTTGGTTGATCATGCTAAAACGGAGCATGTTCCACTTTTTTTGTTTGTTCCACCTGCACTCAGTAAGTGTTTACAGTTAGTGTTTAATGTCATGTAGTGTACGGTTTCTAATGTTTCTAGTCTTAGAATTTGACCGCTTTGAATCAAAAAAGATTTGATTAAACGTTTAATATTTGCAATTGGCACCTGTGATTATGGTGAGGAGTCAAACATCATTCTTATAATTTTGTCAAACACATCTTCTTTTTGTATTATTTCATACAATAATTATTTCAAGTTAACGTTGCAAGTTAATTGTTTTAGGCTATTCATTTTGTTCTGCAAATGGAAAAAAGTGAAACTGCATTCTGTAAAAATTCTGAACAAGCTGTGATCTCTCCTGTTTAAAAAAATAACATGAAGTAGTTATCCTTGTATTTCAACCTGTCCTGGAGTCTAATAAAAGTTAAACAGAAAAAATAAAATGGTAGCTTAGGTATAGGCCAGGGGTGTCCAATCCTGATCCTGGAGGGCCACTCTCCTGCAAAGATTTGCTCCAACCCCAATTAAACACCTGAACCAGCTAATCAATTTCTTATTAAGGATACTAGAAACTTCTAGGCAGGTGTCTTGAGGCAAGTTGGAGCGAAACTCTGCAGGACAGTGGCCCTCCAGGACTGAGTTTGGACACCCCCGGTATAGGCTACACTATAGTCTATAACTGGACTTGTTTCTATTAATTAAACTAGTCACAAACATGACATTTGTAAATAAAATAATTGTATATATACACTTTAAATATATCTTATATATTTGAGTAAATATGAGGGGCAAATACAGTTCCTTGAATATCTCTGAAAGCATGGCTTAATTGGACCGAAGAGCTGCAGAGTTTGCAGTCCTGTTAAATAGCACTGGGAGCATTATAAAATCATATGTGATAAAATACAAATTTAATTATACAAATAACATTTTGAATGACTACTGTTTTGGAATAAATAAAGCAGTATTTTATTTCGTTTTAACGAGTGACTGGTAACTCTGGAAATGGAATAAAAAAATAAACCAACATTTTTGCTCAGAATGAGCTATTTTGTTTTTAATTCGAGATTTGAGAATAATTCTACATTATTGCTCAATTATAGGTTTACAAAACAGCACAAAAAATCTTTTAATGAACTAAATTAATTAGGAAATGCATAATGAAATGTGTCTACTCAGGCGATAACAGCAAAAAGAAAAGAGAATAATTGTTTAATGTTTCATAAATAAAACCACCAGGGTTGTCGGTCAACTCAGTGTTGAGTTTGGTTTGTGCTCCTCTCTGACTGTCAGACTAAAAGCTGTTCCGCTTGATGGAAACGGTCTTCACGTGTGTTGAGTTCTGTCTTAGAATGTTTCAGCTAGTTGTTAAGTGTGTCCCCAGCTTTAGAAAGATTTGGATTTAAAACACTGCTATTACTGACTGTAAAGATGAAGCAACATTAAGAAGAGGCTGGGAGGAAATCCAGCCATCAACGTATTCTTGTAAAAAAAAAGTTTTATTCAGCAAGGATGCAATAATTTTGTCAAAGGTTACAGTAAAAACATTTATAACGTCACAATAGATTTCAGTCTCAATAAATGCTGTTATTTTGTACTCTCCATTCTTCAAAGAACCCTGGAAAAATGCCTTATGGTTTCCACAAAATAATAATGTGTTTTCTACATTAATAATAATAATAAGAAATGTTTATTAAGCACCAAATCAGCATATTATAATGATTTAAATAATTAAGCTTTGCCATCGCATTAATAAATTACATAAAATATTAAAACTAGACAAACAATATTAAAAGTTGTAATCATGTTTTTAAATAATATTACTGTTTTACTATATTTGGAAATCATTTAAACAAATCTTACCAACCCCAAACTTTTGAACAGCAGTCTATACACAGTTTATAATATAAATAAAATATACTTTGTCTTACAGTCAAACTTAAAGCAAGACATTTTAAAGAGATTATCAGCATTGAAAACGAGGACATACCGGCAGCCCAAAGTGAGGTGTGACCAAGCACAAACGGTGGAGACGGACAGTTGTGCAGTTTGTCTGGAGCAATACAACAACAACCAGGTGACAGATATTCTAGTTTCTTATGCTTTTGCTCAGTAGAGTTATTATTCTTTCAGAAAGAGAGACAGTCTATCAGAAGTTCATCCCTGCTCTTTTTGGGTGTGTTTTAGTGTTTGAGGGTGTTACCGTGCCTCCATGAGTTCCACAGAGATTGTGTGGATCCCTGGCTACTCCTCCAGCAGACATGCCCTCTCTGCAAACGTAGCGTTTGGTGAGAAAGACACAAATATTATCAACCATTATTACTTGATCTACCAGTATATATTTTTGGTCCATGATATGGTAACTCTTCCTGCTCTCATTCTGTTCCTCCTAGGTAATTTTTATTGAACTGGACAGGTGGATTCTGGACTAGGATATAATGGAATTGGATTGACTCTTCTGATTCAGACTTTTCATAGCAACTAAATCCCTCATCGGCACTGGAAGGTCAGGATACCTCCATGGTAATAATCTTTGACCTTTCCAAAGACTGTACACTTTGAGTTCTTTCAGGAGACCCCAAGAGTCAGGGCTAGTTCCTGATCTTTGGTCAGACCACTTGAGAAGTTCCTTGAAGGTAGGTCCTTGTACACGGGATCAGTTCTTTTGCGCACAGTTGAGTACTTTAGTTACATTTGAACCAGCTCAGCAGTTTACAGATACACCGATTGTGAAGTAATATGCACAACAAAAAAACTAAACTAATGATTCAGATATCTTCAAATCAAGGTGGGATCATACAAATCCCCCATTTTTGTTCAAACAAGGGTTGGCATAAAGCAAATAAGAAATAAGTATCGGTAGATTATCATTTTAACCTGATACCAAGGCTGGCACCATTTCCTCAAAAAATGATGTGGTTCTTATCTGGAGCTGGACTTAACCTTGAAGTTGTGGTCTTGACATCTTATGAGACTATTAAAAAAAACAATTGTAAGCAGAGACATATGCAGGTCAGAGGCCCACACATTACACATAGGGGAAAAAAACGTCACACCCAAGTTTGATTAATTCGTTGCCATGTTTCAGTTAAACTGTGGCCAGGATTTAACTAAACTAAAATGAGGGAATAAATTAGTACAATGTGACTATGATTTACCCCTTTATCAATTTGCCTAATATTTTATGATTCGCCTAATAATTACTTAAAAAAGGGGAAAAAATTTCATGTGTGAACAAATACTAAAGGAACTTTTTGGGACTTTAGCTTATTCACCGTATCCCCCAGAGTTAGTCCATACATACCATTCTCATCTCGGTGCGTGCCATAACTCTCTGATGCACCCACTGTTAGCTTAGCTTATTACAAAGAATGGTGGTAAACGGCTCCATCTAGCTTACTGTTCAGTAAGTGACAAAATAAAACCAACATTTTCCTATTTGCATGATATTACGCAGCTCTTGAAAATAGGCTAACTTCTGTCAACATAACCAATGTGCTTGTACAGAGTGTGCTGGGGACTATTTTCAGGCGCATAATATCATTGCGCCACTGCACCCATGGTACGGCAGCAAAGTTCCTTGATTATTACGCAGCAATGAGAGAATAGTTCCTAGCCGTATCGGTCTAGAAAATTGCAACTTTTCATTTTCCGTCGATCTTAGTAGATGATGTCACCATACACATCACAACATGTAAATAGGAAAATGTTGCTGTTATTTTGTCATTTATTGAGCAGTAGTCTAGATGGAGCCGTTTACCTCCAGTCTTTGTGCTAAGCTAGGCTAGCGGTGGGTGCGTCAGACAGAGTTATGGCACCCATAGAGACAAGTCCCAAAAGGTCTGCATATTCCTTTAAATCTTTGTTTTCTATGCATGTCAGATATGGGGCTCCATAATGCACTACTACCATTGTATAGTGCCATTGTTTAGCTTTGATGGCTAAACCCCATGCTCCAGCACTAGCACATGGAAAAATTCTGTGGAAAAATGTGCCGTTAATTAATTACTCTTAACTACCCAGTAAAATGAAAGGTACATGAAAGATGTATCTGTATTCCATACAAAGAGATGCAAGGATGCCTGTTACTTTCTTGCTGCACAGAGCGAGGATACCCGTTGCCTTCTTGCTGCACAGAGCGACTTTCACCATGTTAGTTAGATGATTGTAGAAGTACATTTACATGCATTTTAGAAGTTCAGGTGCATTCATTAATTTTGGTCTTTCAAATTGTCTTTTTAAATGTCAAAGAAATGCTTTAGTCTGACTGAAATGCGTCAGGTGAAAGTGCTTTGTTGGACCAACAAACCTACAGTAACTTTTTATTTATTAAAAGAAATTAATACATTTATTCAGAGGATGCATTATGTTGAACAAAAGTGACATTAAAGGATTAGTTAACTTTAAAATGAAAATTACCCCATGATTTACTCACCCTCAAGCCATCCTAGGTGTATGGCTGGCTGTTTTCTTTCTGATGAACACAATCAGAATTATATTTATAAATATCCTGATGCTTCTAAGCTTTATAATGGCAATGATGTGGTCCATTGAGTTTGAAACTCAAAAAAGTGCATCCATCCTATATAAACATACTCCACACTGCTCCAGGAAGTTAATAAAGGCCCTCTGAAGCAAATCAATGAGGTTTTGTAAGAAAAATAATAATATTAAAAACTTTATAAAATAAAAATATCTAACTTCCTGCAGACAACTTCCGTATTCAACTTACGGAAAAGAGTAACTGGTGCAACGTATCACTAGAATATAGTGTACCGGTAAGTGTTTGTAACTCCTTTTGTGGTTCAACTTTCTTTTCATTTTAAAGTGAACTTCTCCTTTAAACATATACTGTTCTTATAATGTTATAATGTATCAAAGAATCTTTTTTCTTTCCAAAAAGTATTTAGCAGCACAGCAGTTTTCAAAATTGATTTCTGAAGAATCAATCACAGTATGGCTGCTAAAAATTCAGCTTTGCCATTACAGGAATAAATAATAAATAATAATTAATGAATATAGGAAACCTCTTTTAAAAACATTAAAACAGTCTCATAATAAAAAGGCAATTGCATCCAGCATGTGCACAGGTTATTCAGACTACAGTTGGCTTTGACAGTTTGCACATCCTTCAAAGGATGTTTATTTATTCCTTTTAATATTTGAGTACGCATTGTTATGTATACTTGTGACAGATAGATGAATATTGTAGTTAGACTAAGCAAAAAAAACCACTGTAACCCAATTATATCTGCACATGTAAATGTACTTAAAGATAGGATATAGGAATAAGGAATCTCAAGGCAGCCAATCATTAAATTCCAATCTATACTTATGCCAAATCTGAGGAATTTCCCCAAACCCAGCTCACACTTCATAATATCGCAGGAGGGCCTCTGCTAGACAGGTAAACATCCATTACAAAAATAATAATAATAATAATAATTCACACTTGCACATAGAAACAACAAAGACAGTCTTAAGAACAGTATTTATTAATGTTTTATGTTCCTAAGGTTTATGTTTTATTTCAAAGGCATTTTTAAATATGCTTTCTGTTACAAAATGCTTTGAATTTATCTTAGCAAGTAGAAATATGCTTCTCTACATGGCAAGAGAACATTGCCTGTTCAAAGTCTATGTGAGAAAAATGACATCACTCTCTTCCAGAGCGACGAATGCTCACAGCCTTTGGCACAGTATGATTAATGTGTTTGAAATCAGAATTTGCAGCCAGTCTGTACAACCTCAAATGGGAAGGTTTTTCCAAAAGACTGCTCTTATGTCAAGTCTTAATCGCTTTCTGGACCTTTAGAAAACTGGAACAGGATCTTCTGAGCTCCACATTTGCTTTAATAGTGTAATGTACTGCATCTTTTGTAGCAATTTATTTTAGATGCTACATTCTCACACCTGATGTTCCTTTATTTATTTATTGAATTTTACTCAACAGTGCAATAACTGTTTGTACCTCTCCTCTGTTCAATAAACTCATGTTACAGGGCAGAAGACATCGCCCCTTTCCCTTACAACACTTTGTTTTCTTGTCATACAGTATGTTGACTGTCACTATCAAAAAAAAAAAAAAAAAACAGATTATCTTGATCCCTTTATAGACACATCCCAGTGCATTTTACTAAGCACTCCAATTAGCCTGTTTTTAAATTGATTTATACTTCAGAAAATAAACTCACCAAGAACTAATTTTCAATCTGAAAGAAATAATAGGCCTATGTAATAGACCAGAGTGTCATCTCGATGTGTCTCGATATAAATATAGAGCTACAATTCACCTCGGGTACTTCATTCCGCGTTTTCAGCTCTCCAAGAACTGTGATGTGTTGTTCTTGATTTAAAAGTCTTAAGAAGGGATCATGCCTTTGTTCCTCTTCCTGTCAGCCATATTTCTGCGACTGTGATTGGCTCCTCTGCTCTTGTTCGCCTCCTTTCTACGGCGGTCCAAAACGGTCTCCTGAGATTGTCCCCGCCCCTTTGGACCACCTACTACATGATTTGCTGGTGGCGGTCTGTAGCTATCAGGACAAAACATATAAAATCAATGAATGACTGACTGATCGATCCATGCTTTTTAGGTAAGTTGGATAATGACCATTGCAAATGTGCAGTGTTTAACTATGGCTATGTTTTTGGGATTGATAACTGCATTTACTTATAGGAGTCTCAATGTCCTGTTCACACAGCAACTTACAGTAGCATTTTAAATCCTGTCTGTATGAACACATGCAATGGGAAACAAGCCTAACATCACCATAGTGACCAAAGTAATATCAAATATGGCAATGTCATCACAATACGGGAGCCGCAAGTTCATTTGAGTCACGTGTAGAAAGGGGTAGGAGGGTAACTTTTAAAATATATCCCGTTACAGTTACAAATTGCTTTAAAGGGGTGGTTCCGTGTTATTTTTTTTCTAGGCTTGGTTGTTATGGGGCGCAGTATAACATGTCTTAATAATTCTTTTTTTAACTTTTTCTTTTTTTTACGCTGTATTTTTCTTCTATTTTACCTTTATTACACACTCTCCACTGTCCTTTGAACGGCTCGTTTGCTTCCTGCTTCTATGAAGCCTATCCCTCCGAAAAACGCAATGGTCTTAGATTGGTTAGATGGACAAATGTAGTTTTATCTATTTTTATTGGCTGAAGTGCCAAGCACAGGTTGTCTGGAAAGGCCACCCCCCTTACCATTACGGGCAGAAGTCACATCTGCGGCAACTAGCAAGGGTTTATAATGTCATTAACCCGGGAAGAAGCTTGTTGTAGTCCAAACCGGCCATTTTTGTAGGAAATAAACTGCCGTAACTTGACTATATAAAGCTTATATAAGGTGGGTGTATAAGGTATATAAGGACTATATAAGGTGACTATATAAAGGTCACATGTAAAAAAAGTAAGATGATAAAACAATATCAAAGTATTTTTATTTACCTATGATTTAAAATGAACACTAATAAAAACTACTAAAACTAAGCAATCGTGTTACACAGCCCCACATATTTAAAGGTTATACAGACATCCAGTGGTTACATTATGATATTAGAAATGTTTTGGGGGTTTTTTATCTATGAAATTCCCAGAGATGAACAAGGTTTCCCCACGGGAAGCATCGTAATTAATAGGCCTAATTTAGCTGCGTCTAAAGAGAATGATTGTAGACAAGTGTTATTTGCGCATGCACCAGCAGTTGGCTGAAGTGAGTCATGACTGGCAACACAAAACCGGTAAATATAATCAAGCCACACTTAATATAGCCTTATTTCAAAATACTCATTTGGATTTACATTAAACCTTGTAATCCTGAAAGTATTCCCATTTTTTACTAAATGTATTCAGATTACTTTTTGATGTAACACTAACAAAATACATTTACCAATTTTTTGTATCCTGATTCAGTAAACGCCATTACACGTATTCCATTACTCCCCAGCTCTGCGCATAGAACTCAAAACGGAGAGGAGCAGCTCCAGACTAGATTTAAAACATTCAGATGACACAGCTCATATCTCCATTGCTGTAACTGAAGTTACCAAAAGCTAAACCACACATGAAAAAAATAGTACACACAAATCAAATACAGGTCTGACAGCCGTAATCTGTTGCTGTGTGAACGTAATTTATCCAGTCCAGCCCGTTGTCACACTTACCCTTTCCTGCTTTGCATAGCAGCTCTCCTGGCCTCAGCCCTCTCTCTGAGGACTGCTGGGTCCTGGACGAAATAATCCTTCACAGCCTCATTCTGATCAGAATGACATAGGAGAAGATCATTATAAATGGATATGTGCATTATGCGACTGCCTGGAATTTTAATGTATGACCAATTAGACTATTTCCTATTTAACAGGAAAAGAGAAAAAGAAAAACGGCAAGTACTGAAACCCCCATATGATCTAACACACGCATCAACACCTGAATTTAGAGACTATGATTTTTAAGAGAAAGTGATAATTCAAACCTTGTCCTCTTCTTCCCCCTCGTATTCTTCCTCCTGAGTCTTTTTGGTTGTTCTTAAAACTTGTGGGATAGTGAATGGCCTAAAGGGCAAATACTTAGATGTTAACTTAAATGTAAATTAAAAATAATAATGATACCAATATAAATCAGGGATTCACAATTTGGGGAAAAAATAATTGTTTTTTTTTTTTAAAAAGAAGAAGAAAAAATGCTGACTAATAATAATGATTATTATTATATAAAAAATTCTTAACAAAAATGTTTTTAAATAATTTACTATTGTAACATTTCACTGTAAAATTAAGAGAAATTATTAAAAAAATAAAATTATTAAATTGAATAAAACTATTATTATTTAAAAAAAAGTATATTTTTAAGTAAAACTATACACTTTTAGTAGGCATGTGCCGATATCAATTTTTCATGTTGCGATAAATTGCGAAGCTTTTATCACGGTATATGATATTATCACGATATTGAAATAAGCTGCAAAAAAAGTGTTGTCATAGCATAACGGCTTTAAGAGCTATAACAATGTTTAAATACAATAATACAAGTAAAAGTAAAATTTTCAAACAAATTAAAGTGCAAAAGAATTAGGCTATAAAGAACTAGGCTACAGGTAACAAATTAATATAAGGTCTCATTATTTAATGCATTAACTTAGATTGAGCATTAGCTACATTTGTTACAGAAAGTATAATGTTTATGGTAATGTTAGTTAAGAAATACTGATCATTGTTAATTTTATCTTAGATCCAATAACATTTTTGTTATTAAACAGTAACTAAGATTAATTAGCAAGAATAATTCATTCTTTATAAGTATTTTTCATTGTCATTTTGGTAATAATGAATTAACATGTTAACTAATAAAGTCATATGTCTTCTGGACAAATAATCCAAAAAATTCTAATCATTAGGGCATGTTGTAGTCTAGATTAAAACATAATGTTTAAATTTAAAAAAATATCCTATTAAAGTCTAAGTATTTAGTATTTGGTGCTGAGCCTGTGATGAACAACATTGAGATTACAAAAACGAATGTCTGTTTTAAAAACTTCACTAGCGGTTGCTTTTGTTTGCGGGGTAATCGCTGCATTCTGCAGTTCATCAGCGCCCTCTGCTGTTATTGAGCAGCACTTCATTCAGCAGTGCGTCTCCTTCACTTCGCTTCTCATTTACATCCCTTTGACGCAGAATACAGCGGTGTTGAGCATTTATATGGTTGATGGGCAAAATATTCTTGAGTGCATTATAATTTTTTTTTTATAATTGTTAATAAATTATTATTTACGATATTTTGAAGTGCCCACGATAACAATATTGTGCATATTCATTATCGTGATATATCGCATTACCGAGAATCGGCACATGCCTAATTTTTAGTCTTAATTTAGTTTTTTAAACATAAAACCATCAATCTTTTATTGTGGCTTAAAACCACATCCCTTAAAGCTTCTCATTACAGGCAAGATGGTTGACATGCTGTGTTCCCAAAATGCACATAAGCACCCCAAAAGCTCAGATCACATGCAGAGATGACTTTGTCAAAATCTTTGAATCTGAACATTGGAGGGGGATGCATTCCTCTCAATATCTAAGCTATTATCTACATTGGTCACAGCTCATACCTGCGGTTCAACAGTTCATCCTCTTCATCCAGGTCATTTGCTCCTATTTGGTTGACATCATACGTGTCGTCATATTCGTCTTCATAATCATCCAAGCTGAAAGCATTAACACCATCTCCAGAGGGCTCGTTCCCTATGGGAATCTCATCCACCACTGTCTGGTAGGCTTGATATCTTTCTCTCTGCTCTTCTATGTGCTGCTTGTCATCGAGAGTGGCACGTACACTCTCCCCCTGTCTGAAATACACAGAGATTTGAATTTCTACCTGACACCAATACAGCTTGAGCTGAATATTTCATAAGTTCACTTTATGCCTAACTCTTTTGTCTGTTTACGATGTACTTGTCAAAACTATTTTCTCTGGACAAACTGGATTTTCATAAATATTCAATGGATTGTTTAACTAAACAGACAGCGCTAAGGTACTGAAGGACAGGATGTGGTAATGTTTTTTTGTTTTGTTCCTTAAGTGGGAACAATTGTGACTGAATTTTAACATGGGCTCACAGAACCTACCTCCGTCCTTTCCATATGCGACTCATGTCCAATCGGTCACGGTTGAACACATCAAACTCGTCATCATTAAACACATTTGATCTTGAGCTCAAGACTGAGGGAAGCTCCTTCTTCACAGGCCTACAGGGCAACATTACAGAGCCAATTAGCAACAATGAAGTGGATCTGAATTGAACCATAAATCCTTGGTAACACTTTACAATGAGGTTCCATTAGTGAAAATGAACTAACAATGAAAAACACTTTTAAAGCATTCATTGAGCTTAATGCTAATTTTGACATTTACTAATACATTCTTTAAAATCAAGTTCTGTTATTTAATGGACCTGCGCTAATATGAATTAATCACTTTCCCCACTTTATAGTAAATGGTCTTAACTGCTATGTACTGGCATCAAAATATAAGTACATTGTACTTATTGTGTTGATATTGTATTGAAAACCACTTTTGCTGCTTTTGAGGTGGGATACGGGTAAGGTTGGGAACAGGTTTGATGGTATGGTTAGGTTTATGGATGTTTTAAAAGGGAAGGGTCAATAGTGTAATTATAAATGTAATTACAGGAATTAAGATATTTTTTTTAAATATAAGCACAATGTAAAAACAATAATGGCACTGTATCAAATGATTAACTTAAAATGTAAGTACATACCGGTAGTAGTTAAGGCCACCTAGTATATAAAGTGGAACCAAATTATTTATAAGTTTTTTTATTAGCTAATGTTTGCAAAAAATTAATAAATACTGCAACATGTATTGCTCATTATAAATAATGCATTCATTAATGGGACCTTTTTGTAAGTGTTACCAATCTTTGTATGCAAGACACTTCAGTTGGACTTTACCTTGCCATTGCCCTGTCCAGTTTGTCAAGAGATGATGACAGTTTATCTTCCAGGATGTTGTTTATGACAAGTTCCGAATTGTAGCCGTACTCCTCCAAACATGCCAGTATGAATCCCTCTCCCAAGTCCGGAAGCAGCTCTCGGATATGGGTCAGCAGAGACTCCAGTTCTCCAGCACTGATTGTGCACACTGCCCCCTATAGGCACCAGAAAAAAAAGAAAATTATTTTTTAAAATTATTTTACCAGCAGGTGCTAAAAATCTATTATCAATAATGATGTAGAATTATTTAGCAGCTAATGAACTCACGTTGTCGCCCTTGCAAGGAGCGTCAGTCATTGCTTCCGCTCCTCTCAACTCCTCTCTGACTCCCAACACTGCTGATCCTTCCATCTGTGAAGCTTCTAAATCTCTGCCGGTCTTGCGATTGGCTCCGGGGCTGTGATTGGCTGATGAGATTGCAGTGGGGAAGCTTCTCTTTTTCCCCACACACTCATAGGCAGAATCTACACCTTGCAAAAGGTAAGATGTCCTGGTTTCATCTCTGAATGGGTGGATCAAGGAGAATAGCAACACATTGTGGAAACGAGTTTTAAAAATTAGGGAAAGATGCATTATTCTGATCCCTGACAGAAAAAGGCTAGCACAACAGGCTAAACTGCCACTGAATTGAGCATAGACATAGTTTATGCAGCAATAATCTCACTGTCATATGTATATGCTGCCAGTGTCTCTGCATGGCAAAGCTATTGAAGTGAACTTTGCACATACATGGTAGGTATTAAAGGAAATGAGCACTAGCTATGGTATCAGACCATCAATAATTATCAAGTGTGTAGGAAAAGAAATTGGGACAGTCTATTTCTGGAATCATTGAGGTCATCATCTCTGCAAAAGCCTGAAAGATAACAGAATGCGCTTCCCCTTTTATTACTTCCAAAATCAGCATAGTGTTCTATACAGCGACCATAGTAAAGGATACAAAAGAGGGAAAGCCTGCTGAAGGAGACTGATGTCATCCACTATAGGAAACTGTTCATCATAATCTGCAAGGAATCTGAGAGATAAAGAGAGAAAGTGCAATGAGAATGCAATTGAAATTAAAGCTGCGAGCAGCGATGAAGGGCCCAAGCCGGGGGCACCGCCACCCCGGTGGCATCAGTTTAACTGTGCACAGCAAGCCAATAGGCATTTAATATGGGAAAAAATAAATAATGGGACTATGTCAAAGTCATTTGAATTCACCTCATTAACTGCAGCAACTGGTGCTGCTATGACCAGGAACCACAACACTCACATCTATGAGATCAATTACATTTTATTCATTAATTTTATGTCAGATGATGTCAAATGTCAATTTCAAAATGAGTGCAGAATACTTTCCAAATGCTGAAGTTGTATTATCCTTACACTTCTCTTTATGTGTTTTTGACCTACCGTAGCTTGTGATTGTTCACCAATTTTATGCAGCAAAAAGCATGCTTGTTTTATTTCAATATGTGTGGCATTCAATATTTTTTTTAAATAAAAAATAATAAAAAATAAAGCCAAATCACAGAAGCCGCAAAAATTATTTTAATATCAGTGTCAGGTAAGAGGAATATGCCTGCATACATTTTATGGAAGTGTGTTATAAACAGCCACTTTTAAATGTTTAAATGTAATTAAATTTAAAATAACGATATCAAAGTCATCTGAATATATTTACTGGTCAAAGTCGACCTCTCTAAAACATGCAGCATGTTTTTATACCGCTGAGAATGTGCACGACAGGCAATATGCATTTAAACAGGAGAATATTTGAAAATTGCTCTAATATGCCACATGTATCACAGCAGCTGGTACCCCTATGATCACAAGCCACACCTATTATGAAATTTAAATATAGATTATTTTTTTTTTATGTATTAGGATATAATGGGTCACTTTCAATTATGTGCAAATGTATATTTTGCAGCTCAAAATGTTGTAAGTTCAGAAGGCCAGTATTTAATTAAAGATATAGTATATTTTTTGTTTTTTTTAAACTTATTTTTCACACTAAAGTGATAGTTATTTGTGATATGAAGGTTTAAATTATGACAATCAAGAGACAAGGTGATACACACAAAGAGTGAGACCCCTCCACACACACACACACACACACACACAAACAACCCAAACAGAGTGAAACTCAGAGAGGGAGAGTGAGGGGGGAGGGGAACGACAGACAGAGAGACAGAGACTAATTCCGAAAGAAACAAGATAATCTAAACAGTGGGAGAAAGTTTTTTTTTTCTTCACTGTCTGGAAACACTGTTTTGCAATAACAATAGTTTTATCTTCAAAACGGTGTTCTCAAGGACATATCCAACCTGGTTCATAACTAAGGCTATACTCCCCACCGCTCTCATTTTCGTCCACAAATAAAAGGCATTAATCTGCTTATTTTTAGGTTACACAAACTTCTTTGTTTGAAAAGGAAACTCAAATGTGTTTTTTCTATTGTTACAAATTAACTAGTTCTATAATTTTATTGTAACCCAGAATAATATATTTTTTTATCCTTTAATGCTTGCCAAAGCACACAGCAATGAGCTAATCTTTTCACAATCAAAATGAAGCTGGCACCATCCCCCTCCAAACACACACACACACACACACACACATACTGAGAGAGAGAGAGAGAGAGAGAGAGAGAGAGAGAGAGAGAGAGAGAGAGAGAGAGAGAGAGAGAGAGAGAGAGAGAGAGAGAGAGAGGGGCAAAGTGAGATTTAGATTAAACATATTTTTCAGCAAAACAATAATAGTAAAGTCTAAACGGTGGGGAAAAGTTTCAAGCCACACCTATGATGTAATTTAATTATAGATGAATTCTAATGTAATAGGATATAATAGGTCATTTTCAAATATGTGCAAAGTTATCTTTTGAAGGGCAATATTTTGTAAGTCCAGGAAACCTGTATTTAATTCAAAAGTATTTTTTTATTTTTTTAACTTATTTTTTACATTTGTATTAGCCTATGTTATGTAACGGTTCAATTATTACCATCGAGAGAAAGTGACTGACACACACACACACACACACACACACACACACACCGGCAGCTTACTGTGTGTGTGTGTAAGCTGCAGCCCATCCCCCCTCCACACACACACACACACAAACACACACACTCATGTCTGGTTCGCTATCTTTTTGGGGACTCATAGACGTAATGGTTTTTATGCTGTACAAACCATATATTCTGTCCTCCTACACTGCTCCTACCCCTAAACCTACCCATCACACAAAACTTTCTGCATTTTCACCTTTTCAAAAGAACTCATTCTGTCTGATTTATAAGCTTTTGTACCCATTGGGAAGTCCCCATGAGTCTGTGTGCATTCAGGTTTAAGTCCCCACCAGGCTAGAAAATCATTCACACACACACAGAGGCAAGTTTTTTTTCTTGAAAACTTATACAATATTGCCCTCTACTGGTCATTTAAGTGAGAGCATAAGTGTTGAAAAAAAAAAAAAAAAAAAAAACCAGTGTGATATAAAGAATAACCAGCAGGTGGGAGTATAGCCTTATTTATGAACCAGGTACTTGTGTCCATATTTTGTATTTTTTAGGCTTTTGCTACAGGAACACCGTTTGAGATATCCAATAACCGTTCGCATTTTAGCATCTTCTGTATATTTACTTCATGTTGTCCGAGTTTGGAGGAGATTGAATGAATCGCTTTTGAGGACAAGGTAAAAACTCAGAGCTCGCTTTCGACTTCTTGTTATCTTCCAACCAAATTATCTGACTTCCTGTTGGTCAGAGCTAATGACTGTAAATTAGAAAGTTGTCCGGCTCGAAATGTACAATATATATACCGAGTTTGGTGAATGTACATAAAACTAACCCCCCACTTTGGACAAAAGATGGCGCTACTGAGCCCCTCTACCACGCCCGTTTCTGAATCTTTGCTTGCATCTTCTGGACAGCATGTCAGATGTGTGTGTTGAGTTTCATGCAATTTCAAGCATGCTAAGTGTCTCAAAAACACCTAAAAAGATTATTGGACTTTGACACGTTGCCATGACAACAGTATTTCAAGAATCAGGAATCCATTTATATGTCTATATCTGCCATGTTTTGACATTATACTGATGAAGTTTGAAGTAAATCGGGTGAAAATAAGATGGGGATTTAAAGCATTTTTGAAAGTGACACACTTCCTGCTGCCAGTTGGTGGCGCTATAACTTTGACTCACAAAAGTCATATCCATGTGATCGTCCTCTTACAACGAACACACAGCTGAAGTTTCATCAAAATGAATTAATGTATGCAGAAGTTATAATATACTTCCTGTTTGCCTTTTCTCGCCATAAATTCGTCTCTTCGCCACGGCCAAACCGTTTGAGATATCAAAAAGTTGCTCGCAATTTGGCATCCTCAGTGTCTTGACTTCATGCTGACCGAGTTTGGTGCTGATCGGGTCAATCGTCTAGGAGGAGTATCGCAAATTCCACAGCATGCGTTTTCCGAACAACCCATAATAGCTCACTTCCTGTTGGGCTGACGCATAACTTAGAGCACGAAAGTTGTTTGGCCCGATGAGCTCTATATGTGTACCGAGTTTCATATATGTACGTGCAAGTGTGTTTGATTTATAGACCCCGTTTTCAGAGCCCACTTTAGGGGGCGCTGTCGAGCCCCCCTGCCACGCCCGGGTCCCAGCCTCAGCACGGCCCTGATGGCCGCGCATTCTGATGCGTGTGCAAAGTTTCAAGAGTTTTCGAGCATGGGAAGGGGCCCAAAAATGCCCAAATAGTCGCGTAAAAAAATAATAAATAATAATAATAACAAAAAAAAATAATTCTTAGAAGAACAATAGGGCTCTGCGCCCTTTCAGGGCTTGGGCCCTAATTAGTTGTCAACTGTGATAGATTACACCCATAGGGATGTAATGATTCTCGAACAAAAAAACACACAAAAATATGTCAACATGCCCCTCTTGGTGAGTATCCTAGCAAACATAGTAGGTTATGAATTGAGAAATCAACTTTTCACTCAGCCTTTGATATATAAAATGTAATGATGATATAAAAATATCCTGTAAGTTTTGGATCTGAAAACTTGTCTCAAAATGTGTCAAGCTGTGACATCAGAGTGTGGTAAAACACAGACTTAACCAAAGACGACGAACCTCTGATTCGGTAGCCCGGCCCACCGATTTGTGCATGACGTTATAAATAAATAACATAGGCCTACGTGGAGCTAAACCTGATCAAACTTCCAAGCAATAAACATACCGCATAAGCTTCATTCAGATTCCATGGATGAACTTTATTATGAATGAATATCCAGCTCACTTGGGGAAGGAATTGCACGTTTGTTCCTTAATTTCACAGATTCGTTTTATAAACAAGAGACTAGATTTGCAGGCAGGATGAGTACATAAATGCATAAAGCAACACAGTTATGCGAGTAGATTTTTTTTTATATATTATACATATACATATACATATACATATATATATATATATATATATATATATATATATATATATATATATATATGTGTGTGTGTGTGTGTGATCCACGGTTTGATCCACGGTTTGTGGTTATATCCACCGATTGGGCCAAGTAATAAAGAATAACATTCCAATATATATATATATATATATATATATATATATATATATATGTGATAGTACCGGTGTGGCAAGCAGCGGGACAAGGGACCGCTAGAGCGGGCCGGTGACAAGTGTTAATGAGTACCAGCTCTCATTAACACACCGGTCTCGTCTCGCGGCCATGTGACGGGAGCATAAAAGGAGGAGCAAAAGCAGCGCAAGACGAGAGAGGACCAAGCCTGGATTTTATGTTGAGGTTTTTTTACGTTTTATTATGTATGTGTGGGCAGTCGTCCGTGAGGGGCTGCCCACGTTTTATTATGTGTGTGTATTGTGCGGGCAGTCATCCGTGAGGGGCTGCCCGCGGTTTTACTTTGGTTTTGTTTATTTATTTTGAATTAAAGTTTATGAACGTTCGCCGGTTCCCGCCTCCTTTTTTCCCATCTACCAACTTCGTTACAACCGGATTGTTACATATCGCATGACATCTATTGATTTTGTGTATGCGTCTAACTGAAAGTTAGCATGCTGTCAGAGGCTAGAGAATCCTTTATTTGTGGTGTTGTTGGTTCATTGTGCAGCAATTCAGGATCAGACTAGGACATATATGGACCAGGGCTTGCAAAGCCCAACCTATGTGTTTTCCAGACAGGCTACCAAAACGTATCACTGGCCTGCCGACGGGCTATCTTGGGCTATCTATGGTGAAATAACATTTCTTTCTGGATGTGCTTTGTTCACTCTCTTGACTTAAAATTTGGAGAAACAAATTGAAGTTTTGATCATGCTGATTTGTCTGACTCTGCAGTGAGGCTTGTTAAGTTTATTAGTGATCCACGGTTTGTGGTTATATCCACCGATTGGGCCAAGTAATAAAGAATAACATTCCAATTAACTGCTGGTGGATGAGAGCTAAATCATTGTGTTTGTCTGGTAAAGACAATTTGTCGAGGCCTGTGAGCGAATCATTCCTGTTGCAATTTTTTCCACATGCTTTCAAAAAAATCCGTCACATGTACTTGCAGGGGAGCCAAAACTCATTATAATATGCAAAGCTTATCCAATCATAGCTGTGGGCGTTTACTTCCAAGTCTTCAATGCGACAAGCCCATAAAAACCGTGCGTACAGGAGAAAACTTGGCCTATTACTTATTCATTATGATGTTTTTGAATGTAAAAACCACGCAAATGTCATAAGTTGACATCAGATGACGGTATAAAAATGTTTTAAAAGCCAGTTCATGACCCCTTTAAATGAACATAAACAGCTGAGAAAGACAATGCATGTGTAGATTTTCTGTGTATAGGATCATTATGTCTTAAAGTTACAACAACCTAATATTCCTGCTGTTTGTTTTTAATATTAATCAAACATCAAAATTCAAAGAAATCAATAACTGCTCTTGAAAGAATAGCTTTTATAACTTTAATATGGATTAATCTTTCATTTATAAACTGAAATAGGCAGTTATTTTACATTTGATTACTTTATTAAATGTCTATACCTGGAAACTAGTTAGATCTACCAAAAAACCTGAAAAGCACTGTTCATTTTATTTGTCTTTGCTCTGTTGTATTTATTTGTGCTGTTGCTTGTAGTTTGATTTTGTTTACTTGACACTAGTATTTTTATTCCTGAATATAGCACATACCGAAACCGTGAACCTAAATATGAACCTAAATAATGTGACACTTTTTTCTGTGTAATTTACCTTTTTTCTTGAAGGAAAGCCGTGAAGTTCTGTAGAAGATCTTCTACAAAGGATGCCACGTTTTCAGAGCTGTGAAAATGATTGATGCTTAGGATCAAGGACATTCAGTATTCATTCTTGTGTTTGGCTAATCTAAAGAGGATTAGATTTTGTTTCCTCACCCCTCCAGTATTGGCTGTAAACACGAATGTTGGAGCAGCAGGTGAGCTATCTCCACCATTTTCTTTCTGGAATGAGATACTTGTCTCCACATTTCCTCCTGTAAACTGAGCCAGATTGCAATTTCTTTAACTTTATCTTTTAAAAATTTCAAAAGTACTAGTAGAGATTTTAATGCCATGTCAGCAGCTGAGGGTATTGTTATGGCAAGAGCTGAGTCATAAGATGCACAAGAGTTATATAAATACAATTTGCAAAAGAGTTCTTTTCAAGGTTTGTAAGAGAACATGTCAAGTTTTCATTCTAACCTTTTATTGAAATTTCTCTTCTTCACTGCCTTTTCCAGGTCTGGAACTACCATCTCATAGAATGAAGATAATCTGCATTGAGAAATGCTCTTTTTAATATTCTTGTATCAGTAATATCAGGTATGAATTTCTGCCTTTGAGGACACTGTGTAAATTATAGTTAGAAGTCATTATGTGACACCTGTTAAGAAAGTTGTGTCGTTTGAAGGTAGAACAAGCCTCAGGGAAGATATCCAAGAAAGAGTGGATAGTAGTGCAGGTATCACACATGTACATCATCAAGTCTGCAAGCTCCTATGAGACATAAACATAGTACATATTTAAATACAAGCATATTATTTCTGGCCTTGAGGACACTTTGAATTTAAGGTACAGTCAATATTTATGGTTAAGAAAGATGTGTTTTTGTTACCTCCTCTGACATAGTCATGGCAGTTAGGCATCTGTTTGCATTCAGTTTCAGGGGTTTATCGTCTCCTGTGTCCTCTGACTGAATACCACACTTCTGTAATATAGAGTCAAACACCTAGAGGGTACACGCACAGATTTTAAGAAAGTTCAGCAGACTAATCAAAGCAAATTTAAAAATGCTGATTGTGTCACATGATCACATGAAATACCTGGATAATTGAAGGTATAGTCTCATCTAGATCTCCATAATAACTGGGCTGTTGAGTAAAAATGTTCTCTGGACAAGGGTGAAATTGGGAATACACATGGAAACACAAACATGTATGAGTGATTAAAAAAAAAGGTGAGTTTATGCATTTTCTAATTATAAATATGTACTATAAGATCACTAGTACCGATCATTTTATGTAGCAGTTGGGAATTTCCTTTCCCAAACAGCACACACAGATCCAGAATTTTGGGAATGTCAAATAGGTAGTTGTTGTAGATAATTTCTGCAAACACTGCAGGGGTGATGAAGCTCTCCTGAGGAAGAAAAAAGGTGATATTTTCAATTCTGAATCCTATTGAATGCCAAAATATTACCATCATATAAATGGAATGGAATTTATAAAAAAAACACCAGCGCATATTTAGACTACCAAAAAGTTTAGGGTCAGTAAGAAGTTTTACTTTTGTAATGTTACAAAAAAGATACATTATGAAAAGTTCTTTTGAACTTTCTACTCTTACTTAACTCTTCTACTCTTACATTGTGCTTAAACAGCACAAAGGTGTTCATCATTATTAATAGTAAGAAAGCTGAAAGTTGAACACCAAACCAGCATATCAGAATGATTTCAGAAGGATCATGTGATTGAAGACTGGAGTAATGATGCTGAAAATTCAGCTTTGCCATCACAGGAATGAATCACATTTTAAAATAAATTGTAGGAAACAAGTATTTTAAAATACGATAATATTTAACATTATTACAGTTCTATTTTCTATCTAGGACTTATTTCCTGTCCAAAACCACACTGTACAACAATTAAAAATCTTAAATAAATAATATAGTTAGTTCACACAATATAATTTGTGTAATAAAACCTTATTTACCTTAGACTCTTTGTGCGTCGCCATTCTGAGGAAGACCATGAACACGGAGCGGTGAATGTTCCTCTGCATGTCGGCTACAGCTGGACTGGACGAGATACCAGACGGGTCCAAACCGCGGGGAGCATGCCTCAAATAAGAGTCCAAGCACCTCTGTAATGACTCATCAAATACCACCTAAAGGGAAAAAGATTAAAAAAGAAACACTATGACAGCTGCCTGGCTAAATAAGGTAAGTGTCCAAAAACTACATTATTATTCTATTGGGCTGTACTAAAACCTTCATTACTAACTTTTTATTTTTGTCAGGACAAGTAACTTGACGTGTACAACTTGTATTTTAGAGATTCCAACCTGACACCAGAACTTGTCGTGAGGTAAAGCCAGCAGCCACTCCAGATCCTCTGAGATGAACTGAGCATGTTCCAGGAACTCCTCCACTAATGCAGGTGTCCCATCCTCTGGTGGGGGCTTAAAGGTTAAGAAGCATCTCTCTTCTTTACGATCAGGGTGCTTGTGGGAGAGATGGCATTAGGTGGCATTATCATTCAAATTGCTCATAGAAGAACTGAACTCAGCGTACAGTGGTGGATCAGGTCTACTCTTAATGACTTAAAATGTAAAGCAAAGCATTCACTCACCAGTGCTGGTAGAGTGCGTTCTTTGCCTTGTGGTCCAAGGGGCTCAGTCACATGCAGTTCATCTAAAGGCACTTTTGCACAGGCCATTTCACCTGCCCAGGAAGGAACAGACCTGCTCTGAAGAAAATAACCAATGGAAGTACCTCCTGATTAAGCACAGCATAATAATCGCATAATCGTTTACTTAGTCTGAATTGTATGTAAATGATTCGCCAAAAGTTAATGGTGATTTAAAATATGTTATATACTCGTAGGCCTTAATCATCTGACCTAAGAATTTCGAGTTGTTATTATTTTGATTGACAGGTTTACTGTCTATAGACGGCCGCGTTGGCAGGTTATGTGTCAGAAATCCACAATCGGTGAGAAGGTGACAACTATAATCATATTTTGTCATTGTACAGATAATCGAAACAAGTGTCGCATTTAATTTTAGTTTTTGTTATTTAATTTGAGACATGCAGTTGTCTAACTGAGATGACTGTCTGGCTAACTTAACTTACAATATTAGCGAGCTGGCTAATGGTGCCCGTGATAGTGAGCTCAGCATCTTTGATAAAGATTACACGGCCAAACAACAGCAGCTTTCATTATCTGACATTAATTTTAGGCAAATATAGACATTAATGGTCATTTTAAAAAAACGACACAATGTTGTTGACTTGCTAAAAAGGAGCCAGAGCATAAGAACGAAAGTAAGAAAAGAAAAGTTAGCTTTCTTGCATTTATATAACAAATAGTTTTTTTCATATAAACAGCATAGTATGAAAATAATTTGAATATAAACCATGTGATAAAAAGTCACCTCTTGACTGAATCTTTCAACAGATGTTTAACAGCTCCAGCTCAAGGCATCAGCTCTATGGCTCTATCAGCGTGGATATCCGGTCTACTCTACTGTACTCTTGCGGACGATATGTCAAAATAAAAGTCTTTAAAAAATTAATATTTATTTTTTATTGCCGCGACGTTGAATTTATGGATCAATGGGGAATATATAGTAACCCCACAGAACTTACATTTTTATTAATACAACTCTTGTACTGTATGATGTAGTAAAATTAGTTAAAACAGACATCAATAAATACTACAATGGTGACACCAAACACATAATAATTTGAAGGTGACAATCTTACAGTCTATAGGTAAACAACACAAACTGCTAAATCTGAACCAAAAATAAGTTCAGCAACACAGATTAATATATATATATATATATATATATATATATATATATATATATATATATATATATATATATATATATATATATATTAAAGTACTAAAGTACATTAAAGTACTAGTAAAGAAATTACTGTGAGAGTGATGCATTTATTAATCTGGAAAATACAATTTCACACTAAAATGTTTAACCATGTATTACTGGTGCTCTGAAAGGGATAGTTCACCCCAAAATGAACATTTTGTCATCATTTGTGCACCCTCATGTTGTTCCAAACCTGTTGAAAACAAAATAAGATATTATGAAGAATGTTGGTAACAGTTGACGGCACCCATTGACTTCCATTATTTTTTTCCTCCTAGGGAAGACAACGGGTGTCGTCAACTATCTGGTTTCCAACATTCTATTAAAACATCTTATTTTGTGTTCAACAGAAGTACAAAACTCATACACGTTGGAGCAACATTATAGATAACATTAACATTAGCCTATATATATTTCCTGCAGGCTATTTCTGTGATTGTAAGCTGTTCACTGAAATACGGTTTATGATACAAATGTATTATTTTGTAGTTCATTAAATGCATAATATGATGAAATAACAATAATCATTCCATACAAAATAATTATAAAAGATTTTTTAAAAAAAAAATTAAAACAGTAATTGTACAATCACATTCTGACTGTTTGCAGCTGCTTGCATGTTTGCAGCACCCATTCAAAACCTTTTACACAGGGCAACAGATATTTCTTCAAATTTGCCACCAGAGGTCAGTCGGGAACCACAAACACATTGGAAGTTTGGTTTTTCAGTGGGCACTGGGCACTGCTCTGTATCCAAACTCAATCTTTCACATTTCAGTTAACTATATGTTTTGATGTTTTATATTAATATTATTTTTAAACAACAAGGGCTTCATATGAGTGATTTCCCGTAAGAACTGCTGTGTCAACTCCACCCAGCCTGTGATTTCTCCATCATTAAGTCTTTTTACGCCGCTCTTACAATCCTCAAGACACGACAGGCCCCGGTGATGGAGCGCGACGCGCGTGTGTCGCCTCCTCTATTTGCGTAACGGAGGCTCCACCTTTCAAGCATTGCAGTGACCTCAGCAGTGGCTGAATTGAGCTGGGTGGGATTTTCAGGCTCGTATTCCCGACCGCGTATTCAAGGATCACGATTTAACGGTGTATGTGACGGAGCGAATAAGCGTTTAGCCGGCTCTCGCAGAACGGTGCAGGATTTGTGTTTGTGTTTGCGTGCGTCTAACGATAGGGATCAAATAAACGAGGAATGTGGGATTTACAGAATGCCCAACAGCGTTGGAAAAAGATTTAAACCCACCAAATACATCCCGGTGTCCACTGCCGCCACTCTTCTAGTGGGATCCACTACTTTATTCTTCGTCTTCACGTAAGTTTGGGGGGATTTTCCCCCACTGGATATTTCGTTAAACATTTCGTAAGCTGTTCACTGGAATAAGTTTCATGACAGTTAAATGGCCCCAAGGCCTGTGGTTTGTCTGTAAAACTAAACTATTTCTCTGATTTCTTCATTTAGACATAGCCAGTTAATGTGCATTTCGAGTGTGGGTCTTAAAATGCTATATGAAATGATATGTGATATCGTTCTTTTTCTGTTGAGATGAACTAAAAGTCTTGTTGTCATGTTTCTGTATGCTATTCATTGATTGACTAAGTTAGAGACTGATCTGCGACATATAGCTACTGCCTGTTTTAGTGGACATTTTTGTTCTTGTTCATTCATTGCAATGATTTCTGAATGTAGGCTACTGTAAGGGGGATGTGTTTTACCGTGGTAGGTTTTTGGCATCCACATGGTTTCACTGTAAAATCACCGTCCGACATATTTTTGTGCTTAAATGCGTGTGCTTCAGTATACAGTGCATTGATCTTTGCTTCAAAAGCTTTCTCTTACAACGCAAGGCTAAATCATTACAAAAGATCACCATAGAGTGATCTTTGTAAGTGTGTTGATGACCTGGAAGTTTGTTGCTTGAATCCATTCATCAAGCAGTGAGTGTGTTAGAGCAGATTGTGACATCCTTTGACTCTAGCAGTTGTTTGAAGAATCAAATTAGAACATGATTACACTTATTATCATTCTGAGTATACACTGTCTTTTTGATCATCTCGCATGTGTAAACTCAATTGCTTTTGGTACATTTTGTAAAACAAGCATTCTGCAGGTCAGACTGTCATCTTTTTTTTCAAATCGTGGTTTAGGTCAGCAGATCACTAAGCTTTTTACCATTTAAAACACCTTTTTTTTGTCTAAGCAAATAATAGGCTACTGCAGTGTGACAATTAATTTCTAAAATGACAGATAAAAGGTAAACAAGCTTAATGCATAGTCAGATGGTGTTTAAGTGTCACATTCATCAGGGGTGAAGAGACGCGCTGGAACCTGTAAAAAGCAGACAGTGTAAAGTTTACACACTTCATTAGAAGTGAAGAGAACTAGGAAAGCTGTTGTTGCTGCGAGGGTAAAATCACAAACCGAAACTCTCTTCCATTCAGATTCATGCACCCCGAATTTAGTAATAATTTGAATCTTTTTTTCTCTTGATCTAAATTTCTTTTCTTTCTTTTTTTACTTATACTGGGGTTATTTTATGATTATTTTAATTCCTTTTAATAATGTAAAGCATTTTGAATTACACTGTGCTTGAAAAGTGATGTAAATAAACTTGCCTTGCATAATAATAATATGCAAAATATTGTTTAAAGTATTATAGATAGATGGACTGCAGGACATGTCAACATCCCAGATGTAGTATATGCCTGCTGCAACTACCCAGCTGAATTTGATTTGGGTAGGCACTTTGCCTTAAATCCAAATCCTCATTGCTCATATCTGTGACTCAGATCTGTTTTTGTTATGACAGCGTGATCTGCACTGACTTCACGGAATCTGATCTTTTCAATTCCGATTTGTGCCACTTCCATATGTGGTCCTAAATCTGATACTGGTCAGATGTTTCGTGACTGTGAACCGTCATATCGGAATTCATGTGACTTTTACGTCACTCTAGATCAACATTTGTCACAATTTTACACTTTCAATGTTCCCCATGTACAACAGCGTGCTGCCGTGACATCTTTTTATCGTTATTTTGCACATGCGGGTCCGTTCAGAACTATGATCTGTTCACACTGCAATCCGATATTGGCCGTGTTTAAAACAACAATGTGAACAGCTATACAAAAAAAATCACATCTGAGCAATAAATCGGAATTGAGCACAGAAGACTTGCAGTGTGAACGTAACCTTAGAGAATAATTCCCCTGTATGTGATGTCTAAAATAAGTTACTTCTATGTTTTAAAGCTTTGTCCCACCCGTAAACTTTTATAAAAACTAAAAAGTTGTGTTCTGGTTTAGGAGCATGAGCCCTGAACAGATGGATGATCTCTGGATTAAGTGCTCATCCCATTGCTCTTTGTTATTCTGGGTTAATATACTGTTTTGGAAATCGGGTTAGACCCCAGCTCGTCCCATTGCTCTTTCATACTCTCACTGGAAAAAAAAAATACTTTTTTCAATTTTGCAAAACATTTACAATTTACTTCATCTTATTATTTGCGATCTACCCAACAAAATTGTGTTTCTCTTCTAAACATGATTTCTTTGCTTTCGATTAATGTAATTCTCTAAAATGTATAATCTACTAGATTACATTATTTAGGGTGAATGTGAACCAATCAAGTACTCGAACATGATTTTTGCAGAAACTAGTTCCCATGCAGCATGCTTTGCTTGGGACTTGACGAGAAGAGTGAAATTGTTGAACTTAAGTGTTATTTTATGTGTTTTTTTTGGGGCAAAATTAGATAAGGGGGAGAACTTAAATGTTATTTTATGTGTTTTTTGGGGCAAAATTAGATAAGGGGTTTAATAGTTTTTAATAGTGTTTAATTTTTAATTATGTTGGATAATTAGAACCATTTAAACTATACTGGGTTACCATAGTGGAGAAGGCTGGAGCGATTGCTTAGGCTGTGGACTGAGACACCACATGCCATTAAAGAGCATTTTATACATAGCACTTGATATTTTCATTGTGTGTTATTGCTGGCTAACAGAATAACCAGTGACCACAAAAATATACAAAAACAAATTAAGCTTATGTAGGGCTGGGCGATATGGCCAAAATTTCATATCCCGATATAGCTCATTTGATATCCCGATAACGATATACATAACGATATAGCAACCTTTCTATTAATTCAGTTTATGAATAGTCTATACAAAATTGCAATGTGGAAATGCAGTTTGAAATGATATACAAAACAAATAAAGGTAGTATGGACTACATTTTTATTTTATTAGTTAGTAAAGTTAACACCTGCCTAGGGATGTTTACCGATGAACGTTTGACCGATGGCTGACCGTATCAACGTTAACCGATCAAAGTTGTCGGTTAAAATAAATAAAAAAGTGATCTCTAAATTAGGCTATTATAGACAGTGGACTAAACGCTACTACAGGTGGCCGTCTCATTCCAAAATCTTTTTGTGTGATTGAACATATCCCTCGCACCCAATTTTTCATAACTCGCCTGTTTGTACTTAATAAACCAATAAAAACATTTGGCGCGAGGTCACAGCGTTTGGGTTTGCGCGCTCACAAGGTTTGCCAAAAGTAAACACTCGAGGTTAGAGCCAGAGCAGACGACAGTATGAAGCTTGCATTTCGCTTAAGATGGGCTTACATTTGGAAATATATTACATCTTCATTTCAGTGGTAACACATAAGGCGTTGATCGTCTTTCTTTATTATTGTTAGCACTACCTCAAACTAAAGCGGCGTCTCTTCGGAGCTGTCATTTTCTTAAATGAGCCGCGGCAATGATTCAAATGAGCTTCTAAGGCTGGACAAACGCCTTTATTTTCAACGCGATCACCTTGTACCCAAACCATTTCGAAACTAAGGAGCCATTTGTCCTCTGATTACAAACAAGCTCCTCTGCGGCGCGTTTGCGGGACTCGTGTTTCGCGCTGTGGGGGATTTTAAAAAAGTGACGTGAGTGGAAGGGAGGCTGCAGCGCGTGTGTGTGTGTGTGAGTGAGAGAGCGAGAGAGAGACAGAGGGAGCGCGTTTATGTATTGCATGGGCATGCCGTGGCGTGAGGTGCTTCTTGACGTAAAATTCTGCCATAAACGCCTTATCGTGGCGTAAGCGATAGAGCCTTATATAAAACGATAGACATTTTCTATCGTCCAGACGATATATTTCGTCATATCGCCCAGCCCTAAGCTTATGATTTGATTAAAGAGGCAGGGTCTCATCCCCCCCCACCCCCACCCCTGTGCACACCACTGTTGTTAGGGAGCCATATTAAAATCATTTTGAGACTTCTCAATTGAGTTACTTAAAAAATGACTTAATTCGATGATGTTGAAGTTTTGTGAACAATGTTTGTTTAACTTAATTGATTCATGTGAAACCGACACACCTTTTTTCAGTGCTGGGTTGATATGTTTTAGACCTTTACAGGCTAAATTCCATATGCAAATATTAGGAAACAGACTGGTTTTCAGTTTCCTCTGATAGCCATTGAGAAGGTAGATCTGTGTCCAACCTCAGACCTCAAAACCTCAGTGCCATCTGTATTTAAAACGGCACTCAGGTAAAGCGTTAAAGCTAATGTCAGTAAGGCCATACTTGTTCACTGACTGCTCACTAAAGCTGCTGATATACCTTCAAGGGAACAAAGGCTGTGTGGTGACTTTCTCTTGAATGGGAGAAGTAATGGGGGATCTGAGTGTTGTCTGACATGTACAGGTATCTTAACGAGGTTGTTCTCAGTTGGTTTTCCCATGTGGCCTCACTACATCACTGCATTCATGTCAAGGGCAGAGGTGCGGAGCGAGGAGACTTGTGACGTAGACCTTGTGATCTTCCCACAAATCCACTTTATAAGACATTTTATCATGTTTTGAGATAATTTGCTTGGTGAACGAGCTTAGGAAACTATTTTAGTCCCTCATTTTCACAGAGAATGAACTGCTGAGCTAAAGTGCCCTCAAAAACATCACATAAGCGTCGAAAGGAAATTAAAATGTTCAATCAATCTCTTGATAAGTGAGACCAAAACTGCTTTTAGCAGTAATTCAAAAAAAAAAAAAATATCGCAAAGGATTTCACCATTGTGAGGATGATTGGTATTTTTGCTTTAAAATAATTTGCTTCGTGTGCACATTGAAGAACAAAAAAAGGCTTGAACATAGCAGTTTCTCCTTCCAAACCAATGAAAAGAAAGCATATCAGTGTGAGCTATCAGATAGTGACCCCCTTTTAATTTGTGTCTAGCCTCTTTCCCTTGTTCCCTTATGAGGGACAGATTGGATTAGCAGCAGTCTGTGTGCAGATGTCCTGTGGTCTGGGGTATTTCTAAACATTATGGTGACATAATGGGCTATAGTTTAAATTTAAGGCCTTTAATGAAGCGCTTATCGCCATTTATATTAA